>NC_073241.2:14620000-14630000 GCF_029281585.2 Gorilla gorilla gorilla
ATTCCATTCCATTCCATTACGTTCCATTCCATTCCATTCCATTCGGTTCCATTCGATTCCATTCGATTCCATTCCATTTCAATCCATTCGATTCCATTCCTTTCCGTTTCGTTCCGCTCCGATCGTTCCGTTCTATTCGGGTTGATTCCATTCTATTCCACTCCATTCCATTCGATTCCATTCCATTCCATTCGATTCCATTCCATTCCATTCCATTCCATTCCATTCCATTCCATCCTATTCTATTGAATTCCATTCCATTCCATTCCATTCCATTCCATTCTACTCGGGTTGATTCCATTCCATTCCATTCCATTCCATTCCATTCCATTCCATTCCATTCCAATCCATTCAATTCTACTCGGGTTGATTCCATTCCATTCCATTCCATTCCATTCCATTCCATTCCATTCCATTCCAATCCATTCCATTCTACTCGGGTTGATTCCATTCCATTCCATTCCATTCCATTCCATTCCCTTCCTTTCCATTCCATTCGGTTCCAGTCGATTCTTACGATTCCATTCTATTTCACTCCATTCCATTCGATTCCATTCGATTCCATTCGATTCGATTCCATTCCATTCCATTCCATTCCTTTCCATTCCATTTCATTCTATTCCATTAAATTCCATTCCATTCCATTCCATTCCATTCCATTCCATTCCATTCCATTCCATTCCATTGCATTCGATTCCATTCCATTCCATTCCATTCCATTCCATTCCATTCCATTCCATTCCATTCCATTCGATTCCATTCGATTCCATTCCATTCCATTCCATTCCATTTGATTCCATTCGATTCCATTCGATTCCATTCCATTCCACTCCATTCAATTCCATTCCATTCCATGCCGTTCTACTCGGGTTCATTCCATTCCATTCCATTCCATTCCATTCTATTCCATTGAATTTCATTCCATTCCATTCCATTCCATTCTACTCGGGTTCATTCCATTCCATTCCATTCCATTCCATTCTATTCCATTGAATTCCATTCCATTCCTTTCCATTCCGTTCCATTCCATTCCATTCCATTCCATTAAGTTCTACTCGGGTTGATTCCATTCCATTCCATTCCATTCCATTCCATTCGATTCCATTCGATTCCATTCCATTCCATTCCATTCCATTCCATTCCAATCCATTCCATTCTACTCGGGTTGATTCCATTCCATTCCATTCCATTCCATTCCATTCCATTGCATTCCATTCCATTCCATTCCATTCCATTCCATTCCATTCCGTTCAACTCGGGTTGATTCCATTCCATTCCATTCCATTCCATTCCATTCCATTCAATTCCATTCGATTCCATTCCATTCCATTCCATTGCATTCCATTCCATTCCATTCCAACCCATTCCATTCTACTCGGGTTGATTCCATTCCATTCCATTCCATTCCATTCCATTCCATTCCATTCCATTCCCTTCCATTCCATTCCATTCAGTACCATTCGATTCCATTCGATTCCATTCCATTTCAATCCATTCCATTCCGTTCCGTTCCGTTCCGTTCCTTTCCGTTCCATTCTATTCGGGTTGATTCCATTCTATTCCACTCCATTCCATTCGATTCCATTCGATTCCATTCGATTCCATTCCATTCCATGCCATTCCATTCCATTCCATTCCATTCCATTCCGTTCCATTCCATTCCATTCCATTCCATTAAGTTCTACTCGGGTTGATTCCATTCCATTCCATTCCATTCCATTCCATTCCATTCCATTCCATTCCATTCCATTCCATTCCATTCCATTCCATTCCATTCCAATCCATTCCATTCTACTCGGGTTGATTCCATTCCATTCCATTCCATTCCATTCCATTCCATTCCATTCCATTCCATTCCATTCCAATCCATTCCATTCTACTCGGGTTGATTCCATTCCATTCCATTCCATTCCATTCCATTCCATTCCATTCCATTCCATTAAATTCCATTCCATTCCATTCCATTCCATTCCATTCCATTCCATTCCATTCCATTCCATTAAGTTCTACTAGGGTTGATTCCATTCCATTCCATTCCATTCCATTCCATTCCATTCCCTTCCTTTCCATTCCATTCCATTCCATTTCAATCCATTCCATTCCGTTCCGTTCCGTTCCATTCCTTTCCGTTCCGTTCTATTCGTGTTGATTCCATTCTATTCCACTCCATTCCATTCGATTCCATTCGATTCCATTCGATTCCATTCCATTCCATTCCATTCCATTCCATTCCATTCTATTGTATTGAATTCCATTCCATTCCATTCCATTAAATTCCTATCCATTCCATTCTACTCGGGTTGATTCCAATCCATTCCATTCCATTCCATTCCATTCCATTCCATTCCATTCCATTCCATTCCATTCCATTCCATTCCATTCCATTCCGTTCTACTCGGGTTCATTCCATTCCATTCCATTCCATTCCATTCCATTCAATTCCATTCCATTCCATTCCATTCCATTCAATTCCATTCGATTCCATTCCATTCCATTCAATTCCATTCCATTCCATTCCATTCCAATGCATTCCATTCTACTCGGGTAGATTCCATTCCATTCCATTCCATTCCATGCCATTCCATTCCATTCCATTCCATTCCATTCCGTTCCATTCCATTCCATTCCATTCCATTAAGTTCTACTCGGGTTGATTCCATTCCATTCCATTCCATTCCATTCCATTCCATTCCATTCCATTCGATTCCATTCCATTCCATTCCATTCCATTCCATTCCATTCCAATCCATTCCGTTCTACTCGGGTTGATTCCATTCCATTCCATTCCATTCCATTCCATTCCATTGCATTCCATTCCAATCCATTCCATTCTACTCGGGTTGATTCCATTCCATTCCATTCCATTCCATTCCATTCCCTTCCTTTCCATTCCATTCCATTCCATTTCATTCCATTCCATTCCATTCCATTAAATTCCATTCCATTCCATTCCATTCCATTAAGTTCTACTCGGGTTGATTCCATTCCATTCCATTCCATTCCATTCCATTCCATTCCATTGCATTCCATTCCATCCCATTCCATTCCATTCCATTCCATTCCGTTCAACTCGGGTTGATTCCATTCCATTCCATTCCATTCCATTCCATTAAGTTCTACTCGGGTTGATTCCATTCCATTCCATTCCATTCCATTCCATTCCATTCCATTCCATTCCATTCGATTCCATTCCATTCCATTCCATTCCATTCCATTCCATTCCATTCCAATCCATTCCATTCTACTCGGGTTGATTCCATTCCAGTCCATTCCATTCCATTCCATTCCCTTCCTTTCCATTCCATTCCATTCCATTTCATTCCATTCCATTCCATTAAATTCCATTCCATTCCATTCCATTCCATTCCATTCCATTCCATTCCATTCCATTAAGTTCTACTCGGGTAGATTCCATTCCATTCCATTCCATTCCATTCCATTCCATTCCATTCCATTCCATTCCATTCCATTCCATTCCAATCCATTCCATTATACTCGGGTTGATTCCATTCCATTCCATTCCATTCCATTACGTTCCATTCCATTCCATTCCATTCGGTTCCATTCGATTCCATTCGATTCCATTCCATTTCAATCCTTTCGATTCCATTCCTTTCCGTTTCGTTCCGCTCCGATCGTTCCGTTCTATTCGGGTTGATTCCATTCTATTCCACTCCATTCCATTCGATTCCATTCCATTCCATTCGATTCCATTCCATTCCATTCCATTCCATTCCATTCCATTCCATTCCATCCTATTCTATTGAATTCCATTCCATTCCATTCCATTCCATTCCATTCCAATCCATTCCATTCTACTCGGGTTGATTCCATTCCATTCCATTCCATTCCATTCCATTCCATTCCATTCCATTCCATTCCAATCCATTCCATTCTACTCGGGTTGATTCCATTCCATTCCATTCCATTCCATTCCATTCCATTCCCTTCCTTTCTATTCCATTCCATTCCATTTCATTCCATTCCATTCCATTAAATTCCATTCCATTCCATTCCATTCCATTCCATTCCATTCCATTAAGTTCTACTCGGGTTGATTCCATTCCATTCCATTCCATTCCATTCCATTCCATTCCATTCCATTCCATTCCATTCCATTCCATTCCAATCCATTCCATTCTACTCGGGTTGATTCCATTCCATTCCATTCCATTCCATTCCATTACGTTCCATTCCATTCCATTCCATTCGGTTCCATTCGATTCCATTCGATTCCATTCCATTTCAATCCATTCGATTCCATTCCTTTCCATTTGTTCCGCTCCGATCGTTCAGTTTTATTCGGGTTGATTCCATTCTATTCCACTCCATTCCATTCGATTCCATTCCATTCCATTCGATTCCATTCCATTCCATTCCATTCCATTCCATTCCATTCCATCCTATTCTATTGAATTCCATTCCATTCCATTCCATTCCATTCCATTCTACTCGGGTTGATTCCATTCCATTCCATTCCATTCGATTCGATTCCATTCCATTCCATTCCAATCCATTCCATTCTACTCGGGTTGATTCCATTCCATTCCATTCCATTCCATTCCATTCCATTCCATTCCATTCCAATCCATTCCATTCTACTCGGGTTGAATCCATTCCATTCCATTCCATTCCATTCCATTCCCTTCCTTTCCATTCCATTCGGTTCCAGTCGATTCTTACCATTCCATTCGATTTCACTCCATTCCATTCGATTCCATTCGATTCCATTCGATTCCATTCCATTCCATTCCATTCCATTCCATTCCATTCCATTTCATTCAATTCCATTAAATTTCATTCCATTCCATTCCATTCCATTCCATTCCATTCCATTCCATTCCATTCCATTGCATTCGATTCCATTCCATTCCATTCCATTCCATTCCATTCCATTGAATTCCATTCGATTCCATTCGATTCCATTCGATTCCATTCCATTCCATTCCATTCCATTTGATTCCATTCGATTCCATTCCATTCCATTCCATTCCATTCCATTCCATTCCATTCCATACCGTTCTACTCGTGTTCATTCCATTCCATTCCATTCCATTCCATTCTATTCCATTGAATTTCATTCCATTCCATTCCATTCCGTTCTACTCGGGTTCATTCCATTCCATTCCATTCCATTCCATTCTATTCCATTGAATTCCATTCCATTCCTTTCCATTCCGTTCCATTCCATTCCATTCCATTCCATTAAGTTCTACTCGGGTTGATTCCATTCCATTCCATTCCATTCCATTCCATTCGATTCCATTCGATTCCATTCCATTCCATTCCATTCCATTCCATTCCAATCCATTCCATTCTACTCGGGTTGATTCCATTCCATTACATTCCATTCCATTCCATTCCATTGCATTCCATTCCATTCCATTCCATTCCATTCCATTCCATTCCATTCCGTTCAACTCGGGTTGATTCCGTTCCATTCCATTCCATTCCATTCAATTCCATTCAATTCCATTCGATTCCATTCCATTCCATTCCATTGCATTCCATTCCATTCCATTCCAACCCATTCCATTCTACTCGGGTTGATTCCATTCCATTCCATTCCATTCCATTCCATTCCATTCCATTCCATTCCATTCCATTCAGTACCATTCGATTCCATTCGATTCCATTCCATTTCAATCCATTCTATTTCGTTCCGTTCCGTTCCGTTCCTTTCCGTTCCGTTCTATTCGGGTTGATTCCATTCTATTCCACTCCATTCCATTCGATTCCATTCGATTCCATTCGATTCCATTCCATTCCATTCCATTCCATTCCATTCCATTCTATTGTATTGAATTCCATTCCATTCCATTCCATTAAATTCCTATCCATTCCATTCTACTCGGGTTGATTCCAATCCATTCCATTCCATTCCATACCATTCCATTCCATTCCATTCCATTCCATTCCATTCCATTCCATTCCATTCCATTCCATTCCATTCCGTTCTACTCGGGTTCATTCCATTCCATTCCATTCCATTCCATTCAATTCCATTCCATTCCATTCGATTCCATTCGATTCCATTCGATTCCATTCCATTCCATTCAATTCCATTCCGTTCTACTCGGGTTCATTCCATTCCATTCCATTCCTTTCCATTCAATTCCATTCCGTTCTACTCGGGTTCATTCCATTCCATTCCATTCCATTCCATTCAATTCCATTCCATTCCATTCGATTCCATTCGATTCCATTCGATTCCATTCCATTCCATTCAATTCCATTCCATTCCATTCCATTCCAATCCATTCCATTCTACTCGGGTAGATTCCATTCCATTCCATTCCATTCCATGCCATTCCATTCCATTCCATTCCATTCCATTCCGTTCCATTCCATTCCATTCCATTCCATTAAGTTCTACTCGGGTTGATTCCATTCCATTCCATTCCATTCCATTCCATTCCATTCCATTCCATTCCATTCCAATCCATTCCATTCTACTCGGGTTGATTCCATTCCATTCCATTCCATTCCATTCCATTCCATTCCATTCCATTGCATTCCATTCCAATCCATTCCATTCTATTCGGGTTGATTCCATTCCATTCCATTCCATTCCATTCCATTCCATTCCATTCCTTTCCATTCCATTCCATTCCATTTCATTCCATTCCATTCCATTAAATTCCATTCCATTCCATTCCATTCCATTCCATTCCAATCCATTAAGTTCTACTCGGGTTGATTCCATTCCATTCCATTCCATTCCATTCCATTCCATTCCATTCCATTCCATTCCATTCCATTCCATTCGATTCCATTCTTTTCCATTCTATTCCATTCCATTCCATTCCAATCCATTCCATTCTACTCGTGTTGATTCCATTCCATTCCATTCCATTCCATTCCATTCCATTCCATTCCATTCCATTCCATTCCATTCCGTTCTACTCGGGTTCATTCCATTCCATTCCATTCCATTCCATTCAATTCCATTCCATTCCATTCGATTCCATTCGATTCCATTCGATTCCATTCCATTCCATTCAATTCCATTCCATTCCATTCTATTCCAATCCATTCCATTCTACTCTTGTAGATTCCATTCCATTCCATTCCATTCCATGCCATTCCATTCCATTCCATTCCATTCCATTCCGTTCCATTCCATTCCATTCCATTCCATTCCATTCCGTTCCATTCCATTCCATTCCATTCCATTAAGTTCTACTCGGGTTGATTCCATTCCATTCCATTCCATTCCATTCCATTCCATTCCATTCCATTCCATTCCATTCCATTCCATTCGATTCCATTCCATTCCATTCCATTCCATTCCATTCCATTCCATTCCATTCCAATCCATTCCATTCTACTCGGGTTGATTCCATTCCATTCCATTCCATTCCATTCCATTCCATTCCATTCCATTCCATTGCATTCCATTCCAATCCATTCCATTCTACTCGGGTTGACTCCATTCCATTCCATTCCATTGCATTCCATTCCCTTCCTTTCCATTCCATTCCATTCCATTTCATTCCATTCCATTCCATTAAATTCCATTCCATTCCATTCCATTCCATTCCATTCCATTCCATTCCATTCCATTAAGTTCTACTAGGGTTGATTCCATTCCATTCCATTCCATTCCATTCCATTCCATTCCCTTCCTTTCCATTCCATTCCATTCCATTTCAATCCATTCCATTCCGTTCCGTTCCGTTCCATTCCTTTCCGTTCCGTTCTATTCGTGTTGATTCCATTCTATTCCACTCCATTCCATTCGATTCCATTCGATTCCATTCGATTCCATTCCATTCCATTCCATTCCATTCCATTCCATTCTATTGTATTGAATTCCATTCCATTCCATTCCATTAAATTCCTATCCATTCCATTCTACTCGGGTTGATTCCAATCCATTCCATTCCATTCCATTCCATTCCATTCCATTCCATTCCATTCCATTCCATTCCATTCCATTCCATTCCATTCCGTTCTACTCGGGTTCATTCCATTCCATTCCATTCCATTCCATTCAATTCCATTCCATTCCATTCGATTCCATTCAATTCCATTCGATTCCATTCCATTCCATTCAATTCCATTCCATTCCATTCCATTCCAATGCATTCCATTCTACTCGGGTAGATTCCATTCCATTCCATTCCATTCCATGCCATTCCATTCCATTCCATTCCATTCCATTCCGTTCCATTCCATTCCATTCCATTCCATTAAGTTCTACTCGGGTTGATTCCATTCCATTCCATTCCATTCCATTCCATTCCATTCCATTCCATTCGATTCCATTCCATTCCATTCCATTCCATTGCATTCCATTCCAATCCATTCCATTCTACTCGGGTTGATTCCATTCCATTCCATTCCATTCCATTCCATTCCCTTCCTTTCCATTCCATTCCATTCCATTTCATTCCATTCCATTCCATTAAATTCCATTCCATTCCATTCCATTCCATTAAGTTCTACTCGGGTTGATTCCATTCCATTCCATTCCATTCCATTCCATTCCATTCCATTCCATTGCATTCCATTCCATCCCATTCCATTCCATTCCATTCCATTCCGTTCAACTCGGGTTGATTCCATTCCATTCCATTCCATTCCATTCCATTAAGTTCTACTCGGGTTGATTCCATTCCATTCCATTCCATTCCATTCCATTCCATTCCATTCCATTCCATTCCATTCGATTCCATTCCATTCCATTCCATTCCATTCCATTCCATTCCATTCCAATCCATTCCATTCTACTCGGGTTGATTCCATTCCAGTCCATTCCATTCCATTCCATTCCCTTCCTTTCCATTCCATTCCATTCCATTTCATTCCATTCCATTCCATTAAATTCCATTCCATTCCATTCCATTCCATTCCATTCCATTCCATTCCATTCCATTCCATTAAGTTCTACTCGGGTAGATTCCATTCCATTCCATTCCATTCCATTCCATTCCATTCCATTCCATTCCATTCCATTCCATTCCAATCCATTCCATTATACTCGGGTTGATTCCATTCCATTCCATTCCATTCCATTACGTTCCATTCCATTCCATTCCATTCGGTTCCATTCGATTCCATTCGATTCCATTCCATTTCAATCCTTTCGATTCCATTCCTTTCCGTTTCGTTCCGCTCCGATCGTTCCGTTCTATTCGGGTTGATTCCATTCTATTCCACTCCATTCCATTCGATTCCATTCCATTCCATTCGATTCCATTCCATTCCATTCCATTCCATTCCATTCCATTCCATCCTATTCTATTGAATTCCATTCCATTCCATTCCATTCCATTCCATTCCAATCCATTCCATTCTACTCGGGTTGATTCCATTCCATTCCATTCCATTCCATTCCATTCCATTCCATTCCATTCCATTCCATTCCATTCCATTCCATTCCATTCCATTCCATTCCATTCCATTCCATTCCATTCCATTCCATTCCAATCCATTCCATTCTACTCGGGTTGATTCCATTCCATTCCATTCCATTCCATTCCATTCCATTCCCTTCCTTTCTATTCCATTCCATTCCATTTCATTCCATTCCATTCCATTAAATTCCATTCCATTCCATTCCATTCCATTCCATTCCATTCCATTAAGTTCTACTCGGGTTGATTCCATTCCATTCCATTCCATTCCATTCCATTCCATTCCATTCCATTCCATTCCATTCCATTCCAATCCATTCCATTCTACTCGGGTTGATTCCATTCCATTCCATTCCATTCCATTCCATTACGTTCCATTCCATTCCATTCCATTCGGTTCCATTCGATTCCATTCGATTCCATTCCATTTCAATCCATTCGATTCCATTCCTTTCCATTTCGTTCCGCTCCGATCGTTCAGTTTTATTCGGGTTGATTCCATTCTATTCCACTCCATTCCATTCGATTCCATTCCATTCCATTCGATTCCATTCCATTCCATTCCATTCCATTCCATTCCATTCCATCCTATTCTATTGAATTCCATTCCATTCCATTCCATTCCATTCCATTCTACT
>NC_073241.2:14635000-14727500 GCF_029281585.2 Gorilla gorilla gorilla
TTGCATTCCATTCCATTCCATTCCAACCCATTCCATTCTACTCGGGTTGATTCCATTCCATTCCATTCCATTCCATTCCATTCCATTCCATTCCATTCCATTCCATTCCATTCCATTCCCTTCCATTCCATTCCATACGGTACCATTCGATTCCATTCGATTCCATTCCATTTCAATCCATTCCATTCCGTTCCGTTCCGTTCCGTTCCTTTCCGTTCCGTTCTATTCGGGTTGATTCCATTCTATTCCACTCCATTCCATTCGATTCCATTCGATTCCATTCGATTCCATTCCATTCCATTCCATTCCATTCCATTCCATTCCATTCTATTGTATTGAATTCCATTCCATTCCATTCCATTAAATTCCTATCCATTCCATTCTACTCGGGTTGATTCCATTCCATTCCATTCCATTCCATTCCATTCCATTCCATTCCATTCCATTCCATTCCATTCCATTCCATTCCAATCCATTCCATTCTACTCGGGTTCACTCCATTCCATTCCATTCCATTCCATTCCATTAAATTCCATTCCATTCCATTCCATTCCATTCCATTCCATTCCATTCCATTAAGTTCTACTCGGGTTGATTCCATTCCATTCCATTCCATTCCATTCCATTCCATTCCATTCCATTCCATTCCATTCCATTCGATTCCATTCCATTCCATTCCATTCCATTCCATTCCATTCCAATCCATTCCATTCTACTCGGGTTGATTCCATTCCATTCCATTCCATTCCATTACGTTCCATTCCATTCCATTCCATTCGGTTCCATTCGATTCCATTCGATTCCATTCCATTTCAATCCATTCCATTCCATTCCTTTCCGTTTCGTTCCGCTCCGATCGTTCCGTTCTATTCGGGTTGATTCCATTCTATTCCACTCCATTCCATTCGATTCCATTCCATTCCATTCGATTCGATTCCATTCCATTCCATTCCATTCCATTCCATTCCATTCTATTCTATTGAATTCCATTCCATTCCATTCCATTCCATTCCATTCCATTCCAATCCATTCCATTCTACTCGGGTTGATTCCATTCCATTCCATTCCATTCCATTGCATTCCATTCCATTCCATTCCATTCCATTGCATTCCATTCCATTCCATTCCATTCCATTCCATTCCATTCCATTCCATTCCGTTCAACTCGGGTTGATTCCATTCCATTCCATTCCATTCCATTCAATTCCATTCAATTCCATTCGATTCCATTCCATTCCATTCCGTTGCATTCCATTCCATTCCATTCCAACCCATTCCATTCTACTCGGGTTGATTCCATTCCATTCCATTCCATTCCATTCCATTCCATTCCATTCCATTCCCTTCCATTCCATTCCATTCAGTACCATTCGATTCCATTCGATTCCATTCCATTTCAATCCATTCCATTCCGTTCCTTTCCGTTCCGTTCCTTTCCGTTCCGTTCTATTCGGGTTGATTCCATTCTATTCCACTCCATTCCATTCGATTCCATTCGATTCCATTCGATTCCATTCGATTCCATTCCATTCCATTCCATTCCATTCCATTCCATTCCATTCTATTGTATTGAATTCCATTCCATTCCATTCCATTAAATTCCTATCCATTCCATTCTACTCGGGTTGATTCCAATCCATTCCATTCCATTCCATACCATTCCATTCCATTCCATTCCATTCCATTCCATTCCATTCCATTCCATTCCGTTCTACTCGGGTTCATTCCATTCCATTCCATTCCATTCCATTCAATTCCATTCCATTCCATTCGATTCCATTCGATTCCATTCGATTCCATTCCATTCCATTCAATTCCATTCCGTTCCATTCCATTCCAATCCATTCCAATCTACTCGGGTAGATTCCATTCCATTCCATTCCATTCCATGCCATTCCATTCCATTCCATTCCATTCCATTCCGTTCCATTCCATTCCATTCCATTCCATTAAGTTCTACTCGGGTTGATTCCATTCCATTCCATTCCATTCCATTCCATTCCATTCCATTCCATTCCATTCCATTCCATTCGATTCCATTCCATTCAATTCCATTCCATTCCATTCCATTCCATTCCATTCAAATCCATTCCATTCTACTCGGGTTGATTCCATTCCATTCCATTCCATTCCATTCCATTCCATTCCATTCCATTCCATTGCATTCCATTCCAATCCATTCCATTCTACTCGGGTTGACTCCATTCCATTCCATTCCATTCCATTCCATTCCCTTCCTTTCCATTCCATTCTATTCCATTTCATTCCATTCCATTCCATTAAATTCCATTCCATTCCATTCCATTCCATTCCATTCCATTCCATTCCATTCCATTCCATTAAGTTCTACTAGGGTTGATTCCATTCCATTCCATTCCATTCCATTCCATTCCATTCCATTGCATTCCATTCCATTCCATTCCATTCCATTCCATTCCATTCCATTCCGCTCAACTCGGGTTGATTCCATTCCATTCCATTCCATTCCATTCCATTCCATTCAATTCCATTCGATTCCATTCCAATCCATTCCATTGCATTCCATTCCATTCCATTCCAACCCATTCCATTCTACTCGGGTTGATTCCATTCCATTCCATTCCATTCCATTCCATTCCATTCCATTCCATTCCATTCCATTCCATTCCATTCCATACGGTACCATTCGATTCCATTCGATTCCATTCCATTTCAATCCATTCCATTCCGTTCCGTTCCGTTCCGTTCCTTTCCGTTCCGTTCTATTCGGGTTGATTCCATTCTATTCCACTCCATTCCATTCGATTCCATTCGATTCCATTCGATTCCATTCCATTCCATTCCATTCCATTCCATTCCATTCCATTCTATTGTATTGAATTCCATTCCATTCCATTCCATTAAATTCCTATCCATTCCATTCTACTCGGGTTGATTCCAATCCATTCCATTCCATTCCATTCCATTCCATTCCATTCCATTCCATTCCATTCCAATCCATTCCATTCTACTCGGGTTCACTCCATTCCATTCCATTCCATTCCATTCCATTAAATTCCATTCCATTCCATTCCATTCCATTCCATTCCATTCCATTCCATTAAGTTCTACTCGGGTTGATTCCATTCCATTCCATTCCATTCCATTCCATTCCATTCCATTCCATTCCATTCCATTCCATTCCATTCGATTCCATTCCATTCCATTCCATTCCATTCCATTCCATTCCATTCCAATCCATTCCATTCTACTCGGGTTGATTCCATTCCATTCCATTCCATTCCATTACGTTCCATTCCATTCCATTCCATTCGGTTCCATTCGATTCCATTCGATTCCATTCCATTTCAATCCATTCCATTCCATTCCTTTCCGTTTCGTTCCGCTCCGATCGTTCCGTTCTATTCGGGTTGATTCCATTCTATTCCACTCCATTCCATTCGATTCCATTCCATTCCATTCGATTCCATTCCATTCCATTCCATTCCATTCCATTCCATTCCATTCCATTCCATTCCATTCCATTCTATTCTATTGAATTCCATTCCATTCCATTCCATTCCATTCCATTCCATTCCAATCCATTCCATTCTACTCGGGTTGATTCCATTCCATTCCATTCCATTCCATTCCATTCCATTCCATTCCATTCCAATCCATTCCATTCTACTCGGGTTGATTCCATTCCATTCCATTCCATTCCATTCCATTCCCTTCCTTTCCATTCCATTCCATTCCATTCCATTCCATTCCATTCCATTAAATTCCATTCCATTCCATTCAATTCCATTCCATTCCATTCCATTAAGTTCTACTCGGGTTGATTCCATTCCATTCCATTCCATTCCATTCGATTCCATTCCATTCCATTCGATTCCATTCCATTCCATTCCATTCCATTCCATTCCATTCCATTCCATTCCATTCTATTCTATTGAATTCCATTCCATTCCATTCCATTCCATTCCATTCCATTCCATTCCATTCCAATCCATTCCATTCTACTCGGGTTGATTCCATTCCATTCCATTCCATTCCATTCCATTCCATTCCATTCCTTTCCATTCCATTCCATTCCAATCCATTCCATTCTACTCGGGTCGATTCCATTCCATTCCATTCCATTCCATTCCATTCCATTCCCTTCCTTTCCATTCCATTCGGTTCCATTCGTTTCTTTCGATTCCATTCTATTTCACTCCATTCCATTCTATTCCATTCGATTCCATTCGATTCCATTCCATTCCATTCCATTCCATTCCATTCCATTCCATTTCATTCTATTCCATTAAATTCCATTCCATTCCATTCCATTCCATTCCATTCCATTCCATTCCATTGCATTCGATTCCATTCCATTCCAATGCATTCGATTCCATTCCATTCCATTCCATTCCATTCCATTCCATTCCATTCCATTCGATTCCATTCCATTCCATTCCATTCCATTCCATTCCATTCCATTCCATTCCATTCCATTCGATTCCATTCCATTCCATTCCATTCCATTCCATTCCATTCGATTCCATTCCATTCCATTCCATTTGATTCCATTCGATTCCATTCCATTCCATTCCATTCCATTCAATTCCATTCCATTCCATACCGTTCTACTCGTGTTCATTCCATTCCATTCCATTCCAATCCATTCTATTCCATTGAATTTCATTCCATTCCATTCCATTCCATTCCGTTCTACTCGGGTTCATTCCATTCCATTCCATTCCATTCCATTCTATTCCATTTATTTCCATTCCATTCCTTTCCATTCCGTTCCATTCCATTCCATTCCATTCCATTAAGTTCTACTCGGGTTGATTCCATTCCATTCCATTCCATTCCATTCCATTCCATTCCATTCGATTCCATTCCATTCCATTCCATTCCATTCCATTCCAATCCATTCCATTCTACTCGGGTTGATTCCATTCCATTCCATTCCATTCCATTCCATTCCATTGCATTCCATTCCATTCCATTCCATTCCATTCCATTCCATTCCATTCCATTCCATTCCATTCCATTCCGTTCAACTCGGGTTGATTCCATTCCATTCCATTCCATTCCATTACGTTCCATTCCATTCCATTCCATTCGGTTCCATTCGATTCCCTTCGATTCCATTCCATTTCAATCCATTCGATTCCATTCCTTTCCGTTTCGTTCCGCTCCGATCGTTCCGTTCTATTCGGGTTGATTCCATTCTATTCCACTCCATTCCATTCGATTCCATTCCATTCCATTCGATTCCATTCCATTCCATTCCATTCCATTCCATTCCATCCTATTCTATTGAATTCCATTCCATTCCATTCCATTCCATTCCATTCCAATCCATTCCATTCCATTCTATTCCATTGAATTCCATTCCATTCCATTCCATTCCATTCCATTCCATTCCATTCCATTCTATTCCATTGAATTCCATTCCATTCCGTTCCATTCCATTCCATTCCATTCCATTCCATTCCATTCCATTCCATTCCAATCCATTCCATTCTACTCTGGTTGATTCCATTCCATTCCATTCCATTCCATTCCATTCCATTGCATTCCATTCCAATCCAATCCATTCTACTCGGGTTGATTCCATTCCATTCCATTCCATTCCATTCCATTCCCTTCCTTTCCATTCCATTCCATTCCATTTCATTCCATTCCATTCCATTAAATTCCATTCCATTCCATTCCATTCCATTCCATTCCATTCCATTCCATTAAGTTCTACTCGGGTTGATTCCATTCCATTCCATTCCATTCCATTCCATTCCATTCCATTACGTTCCATTCCATTCCATTCCATTCGGTTCCATTCGATTCCATTCGATTCCATTCCATTTCAATCCATTCGATTCCATTCCTTTCCGTTTCGTTCCGCTCCGATCGTTCCGTTCTATTCGGGTTGATTCCATTCTATTCCACTCCATTCCATTCGATTCCATTCCATTCCATTCCATTCGATTCCATTCCATTCCATTCCATTCCATTCCATTCCATTCCATTCCATTCTATTGAATTCCATTCCATTCCATTCCATTCCATTCCATTCCATTCCATTCCAATCCATTCCATTCTACTCGGGTTGATTCCATTCCATTCCATTCCATTCCATTCCATTCCATTCCATTCCAATCCATTCCATTCTACTCGGGTTGATTCCATTCCATTCCATTCCATTCCATTCCATTCCCTTCCTTTCCATTCCATTCCATTCCATTCCATTCCATTCCATTCCATTCAATTCCATTCAATTCCATTCAATTCCATTCCATTCCATTCCATTAAGTTCTACTCGGGTTGATTCCATTCCATTCCATTCCATTCCATTCGATTCCATTCCATTCCATTCGATTCCATTCCATACCATTCCATTCCATTCCATTCCATTCCATTCCATTCCATTCCATTCTATTCTATTGAATTCCATTCCATTCCATTCCATTCCATTCCATTCCTATCCATTCCATTCTACTCGGGTTGATTCCATTCCATTCCATTCCATTCCCTTCCTTTCCATTCCATTCGGTTCCATTCGATTCTTTCGATTCCATTCTATTTCACTCCATTCCATTCGATTCCATTCGATTCCATTCGATTCCATTCCATTCCATTCCATTCCATTCCATTCCATTCCATTTCATTCTATTCCATTAAATTCCATTCCATTCCATTCCATTCCATTCCATTGCATTCGATTCCATTCCATTCCATTCCATTCCATTCCATTCCATTCCATTCCATTCCATTCGATTCCATTCCATTCCATTCCATTCCATTCCATTCCATTGCATTCCATTCGATTCCATTCCATTCCATTCCATTTGATTCCATTCGATTCCATTCCATTCCATTCCATTCCATTCCATTCCATTCCATTCCACACCGTTCTACTCGTGTTCATTCCATTCCATTCTATTGTATTGAATTCCATTCCATTCCATTGCATTAAATTCCTATCCATTCCATTCTACTCGGGTTGATTCCAATCCATTCCATTCCATTCCATTCCATTCCATTCCATTCCATTCCATTCCATTCCATTCCATTCCATTCCATTCCGTTCTACTCGGGTTCATTCCATTCCATTCCATTCCATTCCATTCAATTCCATTCCATTCCATTCGATTCCATTCGATTCCATTTGATTCCATTCCATTCCATTCAATTCCATTCCATTCCATTCCATTCCAATCCATTCCATTCTACTCGGGTAGATTCCATTCCATTCCATTCCATTCCATGCCATTCCATTCCATTCCATTCCATTCCATTCCGTTCCATTCCATTCCATTCCATTCCATTAAGTTCTACTCGGGTTGATTCCATTCCATTCCATTCCATTCCATTCCATTCCATTCCATTCCATTCCATTCCATTCCATTCCATTCCATTCCATTCCATTCCATTCCATTCCATTCCATTCCATACCAATCCTTTCCATTCTACTCGGGTTGATTCCATTCCATTCCATTCCATTCCATTCCATTCCATTCCATTCCATTGCATTCCATTCCAATCCATTCCATTCTACTCGGGTTGATTCCATTCCATTCCATTCCATTCCATTCCATTCCATTCCATTCCCTTCCTTTACATTCCATTCCATTCCATTTCACTCCATTCCATTCCATTAAATTCCATTCCATTCCATTCCATTCCATTCCATTCCATTCCATTCCATTCCATTAAGTTCTACACGGGTTGATTACATTCCATTCCATTCCATTCCATTCCATTCCATTCCATTCCATTCCATTCCATTCCATTCCATTCCATTCCATTCCATTCGATTCCATTCCATTCCATTCCATTCCATTCCATTCAATTCCATTCCATTCCATACCGTTCTACTCGTGTTCATTCCATTCCATTCCATTCCATTCCATTCTATTCCATTGAATTCCATTCCATTCCATTCCATTCCGTTCTACTCGGGTTCATTCCATTCCATTCCATTCCATTCCATTCTATTCCATTGAATTCCATTACATTCCGTTCCATTCCGTTCCATTCCATTCCATTCCATTCCATTAAGTTCTACTCGGGTTGATTCCATTCCATTCCATTCCATTCCATTCGATTCCATTCCATTCCATTCGATTCCATTCCATTCCATTCCATTCCATTCCATTCCATTCCATTCTATTCTATTGAATTCCATTCCATTCCATTCCATTCCATTCCATTCCAATCCATTCCACTCTACTCGGGTTGATTCCATTCCATTCCATTCCATTCCATTCCAATCCATTCCATTCTACTCGGGTTGATTCCATTCCATTCCATTCCATTCCATTCCATTCCCTTCCTTTCCATTCCATTCGGTTCCATTCGATTCTTTCGATTCCATTCTATTTCACTCCATTCCATTCGATTCCATTCGATTCCATTCCATTCCATTCCATTCCATTCCATTCCATTCCATTTTATTCTATTCCATTAAATTCCATTCCATTCCATTCCATTCCATTCCATTCCATTCCATTCCATTCCATTCCATTCCATTGCATTCGATTCCATTCCATTCCATTCCATTCCATTCCATTCCATTCCATTCCATTCGATTCCATTCGATTCCATTCGATTCCATTCGATTCCATTCCATTCCATTCCATTCCTTTCCATTCCATTCCATTCCATTCCATTCCATTCCATTCTATTCCATTCCATTCCATTCCATTCCATTCCATTCCATTCCATTCCATTCCATACCTTTCTACTCGTGTTCATTCCATTCCATTCCATTCCATTCCATTCTATTCCATTGAATTTCATTCCATTCCATTCCATTCCGTTCTACTCGGGTTCATTCCATTCCATTCCATTCCATTCCATTCTATTCCATTGAATTCCATTCCATTCCGTTCCATTCCGTTCCATTCCATTCCATTCCATTCCATTAAGTTGTACTCGGGTTGATTCCATTCCATTCCATTCCATTCCATTCCATTCCATTCCATTAAGTTCTACTCGGGTTGATTCCATTCCATTCCATTCCATTCCATTCCATTCCATTCCATTACGTTCCATTCCATTCCATTCCATTCGGTTCCATTCGATTCCATTCGATTCCATTCCATTTCAATCCATTCGATTCCATTCCTTTCCGTTTCGTTCCGCTCCGATCGTTCCGTTCTATTCGGGTTGATTCCATTCTATTCCACTCCATTCCATTCGATTCGATTCCGTTCCATTCCATTCGATTCCATTCCATTCCATTCCATTCCATTCCATTCCATTCCATTCTATTGAATTCCATTCCATTCCATTCCATTCCATTCCATTCCAATCCATTCCATTCTACTCGGGTTGATTCCATTCCATTCCATTCCATTCCATTCCATTCCATTCCATTCCAATCCATTCCATTCTACTCGGGATGATTCAATTCCATTCCATTCCATTCCATTCCATTCCCTTCCTTTCCATTCCATTCCATTCCATTCCATTCCATTCCATTCCATTAAATTCCATTCGATTCCATTCAATTCCATTCCATTCCATTCCATTAAGTTCTACTCGGGTTGATTCCATTCCATTCCATTCCATTCCATTCGATTCCATTCCATTCCATTCGATTCCATTCCATACCATTCCATTCCATTCCATTCCATTCCATTCCATTCCATTCCATTCTATTCTATTGAATTCCATTCCATTCCATTCCATTCCATTCCATTCCTATCCATTCCATTCTACTCGGGTTGATTCCATTCCATTCCATTCCATTCCCTTCCTTTCCATTCCATTCGGTTCCATTCGATTCTTTCGATTCCATTCTATTTCACTCCATTCCATTCGATTCCATTCGATTCCATTCGATTCCATTCCATTCCATTCCATTCCATTCCATTCCATTCCATTCCATTTCATTCTATTCCATTAAATTCCATTCCATTCCATTCCATTCCATTCCATTCCATTCCATTCCATTGCATTCGATTCCATTCCATTCCATTCCATTCCATTCCATTCCATTCCATTCCATTCCATTCCATTCGATTCCATTCCATTCCATTCCATTCCATTCCATTCCATTCCATTCCATTCCATTCGATTCCATTCCATTCCATTCCATTTGATTCCATTCGATTCCATTCCATTCCATTCCATTCCATTCCATTCCATTCCATTCCACACCGTTCTACTCGTGTTCATTCCATTCCATTCCATTCCATTCCATTCTATTCCATTGAATTTCATTCCATTCCATTCCATTCCGTTCTACTCGGGTTCATTCCATTCCATTCCATTCCATTCCATTCTATTCCATTGAATTCCATTCCATTCCTTTCCATTCCGTTCCATTCCATTCCATTCCATTCCATTAAGTTCTACTCGGGTTGATTCCATTCCATTCCATTCCATTCCATTCCATTCGATTCCATTCGATTCCATTCCATTCCATTCCATTCCATTCCATTCCAATCCATTCCATTCTACTCGGGTTGATTCCATTCCATTCCATTCCATTCCATTCCATTCAATTGCATTCCATTGCATTCCATTCCATTCCATTCCATTCCATTCCGTTCAACTCGGGTTGATTCCATTCCATTCCATTCCATTCCATTCAATTCCATTCAATTCCATTCGATTCCGTTCCATTCCATTCTATTGCATTCCATTCCATTCCATTCCAACCCATTCCATTCTACTCGGGTTGATTCCATTCCATTCCATTCCATTCCATTCCATTCCATTCCATTCCCTTCCATTCCATTCCATTCGGTACCATTCGATTCCATTCGATTCCATTCCATTTCAATCCATTCCATTCCGTTCCGTTCCGTTCCGTTCCTTTCCGTTCCGTTCTATTCGGGTTGATTCCATTCTATTCCACTCCATTCCATTCGATTCCATTCGATTCCATTCGATTCCATTCCATTCCATTCCATTCCATTCCATTCTATTGTATTGAATTCCATTCCATTCCATTGCATTAAATTCCTATCCATTCCATTCTACTCGGGTAGATTCCAATCCATTCCATTCCATTCCATTCCATTCCATTCCATTGCATTCCATTCCATTCCATTCCATTCCATTCCATTCCATTCCATTCCATTCCGTTCAACTCGGGTTGATTCCATTCCATTCCATTCCATTCCATTCAATTCCATTCAATTCCATTCGATTCCATTCCATTCCATTCCATTGCATTCCATTCCATTCCATTCCAACCCATTCCATTCTACTCGGGTTGATTCCATTCCATTCCATTCCATTCCATTCCATTCCATTCCATTCCATTCCATTCCATTCCATTCCATTCCCTTCCATTCCATTCCATACGGTACCATTCGATTCCATTCGATTCCATTCCATTTCATTCCATTCCATTCCGTTCCGTTCCGTTCCGTTCCTTTCCGTTCCGTTCTTTTCGGGTTGTTTCCATTCTATTCCACTCCATTCCATTCGATTCCATTCGATTCCATTCGATTCCATTCCATTCCATTCCATTCCATTCCATTCCATTCTACTGTATTGAATTCCATTCCATTCCATTCCATTAAATTCCTATCCATTCCATTCTACTCGGGTTGATTCCAATCCATTCCATTCCATTCCGTTCCATTCCATTCCATTCCATTCCAATCCATTCCATTCTACTCGGGTTCACTCCATTCCATTCCATTCCATTCCATTCCATTAAATTCCATTCCATTCCATTCCATTCCATTCCATTCCATTCCATTCCATTCCTTTAAGTTCTACTCGGGTTGATTCCATTCCATTCCATTCCATTCCATTCCATTCCATTCCATTCCATTCCATTCGATTCCATTCCATTCCATTCCATTCCATTCCATTCCATTCCATTCCATTCCAATCCATTCCATTCTACTCGGGTTGATTCCATTCCATTCCATTCCATTCCATTACGTTCCATTCCATTCCATTCCATTCGGTTCCATTCGATTCCATTCCATTTCAATCCATTCGATTCCATTCCTTTCCGTTTCGTTCCGCTCCGATCGTTCCGTTCTATTCGGGTTGATTCCATTCTATTCCACTCCATTCCATTCGATTCCATTCCATTCCATTCGATTCGATTCCATTCCATTCCATTCCATTCCATTCCAATCCATTCTATTCTATTGAATTCCATTCCATTCCATTCCATTCCATTCCATTCCAATCCATTCCATTCTACTCGGGTTGATTCCATTCCATTCCATTCCATTCCATTCCATTCCATTCCATTCCATTCCAATCCATTCCATTCTACTCGGGTTGATTCCATTCCATTCCATTCCATTCCATTCCATTCCCTTCCTTTCCATTCCATTCCATTCCATTCCATTCCATTCCATTCCATTCCATTAAATTCCATTCCATTCCATTCAATTCCATTCCATTCCATTCCATTAAGTTCTACTCGGGTTGATTCCATTCCATTCCATTCCATTCCATTCGATTCCATTCCATTCCATTCGATTCCATTCCATTCCATTCCATTCCATTCCATTCCATTCTATTCTATTGAATTCCATTCCATTCCATTCCATTCCATTCCATTCCAATCCATTCCATTCTACTCGGGTTGATTCCATTCCATTCCATTCAATTCCATTCCATTCCATTCCATTCCTTTCCATTCCATTCCATTCCAATCCATTCCATTCTACTCGGGTCAATTCCATTCCATTCCATTCCATTCCATTCCATTCCATTCCTTTCCATTCCATTCGGTTCCATTCGATTCTTTCGATTCCATTCTATTTCACTCCATTCCATTCGATTCCATTCGATTCCATTCGATTCCATTCCATTCCATTAAATTCCATTCCATTCCATTCCATTCCATTTCATTCTATTCCATTAAATTCCATTCCATTCCATTCCATTCCATTCCATTCCATTCCATTCCATTCCATTGCATTCGATTCCATTCCATTCCATTCCATTCCATTCCATTCCATTCCATTCCATTCCATTCCATTCCATTCCATTCGATTCCATTCCATTCCATTCCATTTGATTCCATTCGATTCCAATCCATTCCATTCCATTCCATTCCATTCAATTCCATTCCATTCCATACCGTTCTACTCGTGTTCATTCCATTCCATTCCATTCCATTCCATTCCATTCCATTCTATTCCATTGAATTTCATTCCATTCCATTCCATTCCGTTCTACTCGGGTTCATTCCATTCCATTCCATTCCATTCCATTCTATTCCATTTAATTCCATTCCATTCCTTTCCATTCCGTTCCATTCCATTCCATTCCATTCCATTAAGTTCTACTCGGGTTGATTCCATTCCATTCCATTCCATTCCATTCCATTCGATTCCATTCGATTCCATTCCATTCTATTCCATTCCATTCCATTCCAATCCATTCCATTCTACTCGGGTTGATTCCATTCCATTCCATTCCATTCCATTCCATTCCATTGCATTCCATTCCATTCCATTCCATTCCATTCCATTCCATTCCATTCCGTTCAACTCGGGTTGATTCCATTCCATTCCATTCCATTCCATTACGTTCCATTCCATTCCATTCCATTCGGTTCCATTCGATTCCATTCGATTCCATTCCATTTCAATCAATTCGATTCCATTCCTTTCCGTTTCGTTCCGCTCCGATCGTTCCATTCTATTCGGGTTGATTCCATTCTATTCCACTCCATTCCATTCGATTCCATTCCATTCCATTCGATTCCATTCCATTCCATTCCATTCCATTCCATTCCATCCTATTATATTGAATTCCATTCCATTCCATTCCATTCCATTCCATTCCAATCCATTCCATTCCATTCTATTCCATTGAATTCCATTCCATTCCATTCCATTCCATTCCATTCCATTCCATTCAATTCCATTCTATTCCATTGAATTACATTCCATTCCATTCCATTCCATTCCATTCCATTCCATTCCATTCCGTTCAACTTGGGTTGATTCCGTTCCATTCCATTCCATTCCATTCAATTCCATTCAATTCCATTCGATTCCATTCCATTCCATTCCATTGCATTCCATTCCATTCCATTCCAACCCATTCCATTCTACTCGGGTTGATTCCATTCCATTCCATTCCATTCCATTCCATTCCATTCCATTCCATTCCATTCCATTCCCTTCCATTCCATTCCATTCAGTACCATTCGATTCCATTCGATTCCATTCGATTCCATTCCATTCCATTCCATTCCATTCCATTCCATTCCATTCTATTGTATTGAATTCCATTCCTTTCCATTCCATTAAATTCCTATCCATTCCATTCTACTCGGGTTGATTCCAATCCATTCCATTCTATTCCATACCATTCCATTCCATTCCATTCCATTCCATTCCATTCCATTCCATTCCATTCCATTCCATTCCATTCCATTCCAATCCATTCCATTCTACTCGGGTTGATTCCATTCCATTCCATTCCATTCCATTCCATTCCATTCCATTGCATTCCATTCCAATCCATTCCATTCTACTCGGGTTGATTCCATTCCATTCCATTCCATTCCATTCCATTCCCTTCCTTTCCATTCCATTCCATTCCATTTCATTCCATTCCATTCCATTAAATTCCATTCCATTCCATTCCATTCCATTCCATTCCATTCCATTCCATTCCATTAAGTTCTACTAGGGTTGATTCCATTCCATTCCATTCCATTCCATTCCATTCCATTCCATTGCATTCCATTCCATTCCATTCCATTCCATTCCATTCCATTCCATTCCGTTCAACTCGGGTTGATTCCATTCCATTCCATTCCATTCCATTCAATTCCATTCAATTCCATTCGATTCCATTCCATTCCATTCCATTGCATTCCATTCCATTCCATTCCAACCCATTCCATTCTACTCGGGTTGATTCCATTCCATTCCATTCCATTCCATTCCATTCCATTCCATTCCATTCCATTCCATTCCATTCCATTCCCTTCCATTCCATTCCATACGGTACCATTCGATTCCATTCGATTCCATTCCATTTCATTCCATTCCATTCCGTTCCGTTCCGTTCCGTTCCTTTCCGTTCCGTTCTATTCGGGTTGTTTCCATTCTATTCCACTCCATTCCATTCGATTCCATTCGATTCCATTCGATTCCATTCCATTCCATTCCATTCCATTCCATTCCATTCTATTGTATTGAATTCCATTCCATTCCATTCCATTAAATTCCTATCCATTCCATTCTACTCGGGTTGATTCCAATCCATTCCATTCCATTCCGTTCCATTCCATTCCATTCCATTCCAATCCATTCCATTCTACTCGGGTTCACTCCATTCCATTCCATTCCATTCCATTCCATTAAATTCCATTCCATTCCATTCCATTCCATTCCATTCCATTCCATTCCATTCCATTCCATTCCTTTAAGTTCTACTCGGGTTGATTCCATTCCATTCCATTCCATTCCATTCCATTCCATTCCATTCCATTCCATTCGATTCCATTCCATTCCATTCCATTCCATTCCATTCCATTCCATTCCATTCCAATCCATTCCATTCTACTCGGGTTGATTCCATTCCATTCCATTCCATTCCATTACGTTCCATTCCATTCCATTCCATTCGGTTCCATTCGATTCCATTCCATTTCAATCCATTCGATTCCATTCCTTTCCGTTTCGTTCCGCTCCGATCGTTCCGTTCTATTCGGGTTGATTCCATTCTATTCCACTCCATTCCATTCGATTCCATTCCATTCCATTCGATTCGATTCCATTCCATTCCATTCCATTCCATTCCAATCCATTCTATTCTATTGAATTCCATTCCATTCCATTCCATTCCATTCCATTCCAATCCATTCCATTCTACTCGGGTTGATTCCATTCCATTCCATTCCATTCCATTCCATTCCCTTCCTTTCCATTCCATTCCATTCCATTCCATTCCATTCCATTCCATTCCATTAAATTCCATTCCATTCCATTCAATTCCATTCCATTCCATTCCATTAAGTTCTACTCGGGTTGATTCCATTCCATTCCATTCCATTCCATTCCATTCGATTCCATTCCATTCCATTCGATTCCATTCCATTCCATTCCATTCCATTCCATTCCATTCTATTCTATTGAATTCCATTCCATTCCATTCCATTCCATTCCATTCCAATCCATTCCATTCTACTCGGGTTGATTCCATTCCATTCCATTCAATTCCATTCCATTCCATTCCATTCCTTTCCATTCCATTCCATTCCAATCCATTCCATTCTACTCGGGTCAATTCCATTCCATTCCATTCCATTCCATTCCATTCCATTCCTTTCCATTCCATTCGGTTCCATTCGATTCTTTCGATTCCATTCTATTTCACTCCATTCCATTCGATTCCATTCGATTCCATTCGATTCCATTCCATTCCATTAAATTCCATTCCATTCCATTCCATTCCATTTCATTCTATTCCATTAAATTCCATTCCATTCCATTCCATTCCATTCCATTCCATTCCATTCCATTCCATTGCATTCGATTCCATTCCATTCCATTCCATTCCATTCCATTCCATTCCATTCCATTCCATTCCATTCCATTCGATTCCATTCCATTCCATTCCATTTGATTCCATTCGATTCCAATCCATTCCATTCCATTCCATTCCATTCAATTCCATTCCATTCCATACCGTTCTACTCGTGTTCATTCCATTCCATTCCATTCCATTCCATTCCATTCCATTCTATTCCATTGAATTTCATTCCATTCCATTCCATTCCGTTCTACTCGGGTTCATTCCATTCCATTCCATTCCATTCCATTCTATTCCATTTAATTCCATTCCATTCCTTTCCATTCCGTTCCATTCCATTCCATTCCATTCCATTAAGTTCTACTCGGGTTGATTCCATTCCATTCCATTCCATTCCATTCCATTCGATTCCATTCGATTCCATTCCATTCTATTCCATTCCATTCCATTCCAATCCATTCCATTCTACTCGGGTTGATTCCATTCCATTCCATTCCATTCCATTCCATTCCATTGCATTCCATTCCATTCCATTCCATTCCATTCCATTCCATTCCATTCCGTTCAACTCGGGTTGATTCCATTCCATTCCATTCCATTCCATTACGTTCCATTCCATTCCATTCCATTCGGTTCCATTCGATTCCATTTGATTCCATTCCATTTCAATCAATTCGATTCCATTCCTTTCCGTTTCGTTCCGCTCCGATCGTTCCGTTCTATTCGGGTTGATTCCATTCTATTCCACTCCATTCCATTCGATTCCATTCCATTCCATTCGATTCCATTCCATTCCATTCCATTCCATTCCATTCCATCCTATTATATTGAATTCCATTCCATTCCATTCCATTCCATTCCATTCCAATCCATTCCATTCCATTCTATTCCATTGAATTCCATTCCATTCCATTCCATTCCATTCCATTCCATTCCATTCAATTCCATTCTATTCCATTGAATTACATTCCATTCCATTCCATTCCATTCGATTCCATTCCATTCCATTCCATTCCATTCCATTCCATTCCATTCCAATCCATTCCATTCTACTCTGGTTGATTCCATTCCATTCCATTCCATTCCATTCCATTCCATTCCATTGCATTCCATTCCAATCCAATCCATTCTACTCGGGTTGATTCCATTCCATTCCATTCCATTCCATTCCATTCCCTTCCTTTCCATTCCATTCCATTCCATTTCATTCCATTCCATTCCATTAAATTCCATTCCATTCCATTCCATTCCATTCCATTCCATTCCATTAAGTTCTACTCGGGTTGATTCCATTCCATTCCATTCCATTCCATTCCATTCCATTCCATTATGTTCCATTCCATTCCATTCCATTCGGTTCCATTCGATTCCATTCGATTCTATTCCATTTCAATCCATTCGATTCCATTCCTTTCCGTTTCGTTCCGCTCCGATCGTTCCGTTCTATTCGGGTTGATTCCATTCTATTCCACTCCATTCCATTCGATTCCATTCCATTCCATTCCATTCGATTCCATTCCATTCCATTCCATTCCATTCCATTCCATTCCATTCCATTCTATTGAATTCCATTCCATTCCATTCCATTCCATTACATTCCAATCCATTCCATTCTACTCGGTTTGATTCCATTCCATTCCATTCCATTCCATTCCATTCCATTCCATTCCAATCCATTCCATTCTACTCGGGTTGATTCCATTCCATTCCATTCCATTCCTTTCCATTCCCTTCCTTTCCATTCCATTCCATTCCATTCCATTCCATTCCATTCCATTAAATTCCATTCCATTCCATTCAATTCCATTCCATTCCATTCCATTAAGTTCTACTCGGGTTGATTCCATTCCATTCCATTCCACTCCATTCGATTCCATTCCATTCCATTCGATTCCATTCCATACCATTCCATTCCATTCCATTCCATTCCATTCCATTCCATTCCATTCCATTCCATTCCATTCTATTCTATTGAATTCCATTCCATTCCATTCCATTCCATTCCTATCCATTCCATTCTACTCGGGTTGATTCCATTCCATTCCATTCCATTCCCTTCCTTTCCATTCCATTTGGTTCCTTTCGATTCTTTCGATTCCATTCTATTTCACTCCATTCCATTCGATTCCATACGATTCCATTCGATTCCATTCCATTCCATTCCATTCCATTCCATTCCATTCCATTCCATTCCATTCCATTCCATTCCATTTGATTCAATTCGATTCCATTCCATTCCATTCCATTCCATTCCATTCAATTCCATTCCATTCCACACCGTTCTACTCGTGTTCATTCCATTCCATTCCATTCCATACCATTCTATTCCATTGAATTTCATTCCATTCCATTCCATTCCCTTCTACTCGGGTTCATTCCATTACATTCCATTCCATTCCATTCTATTCCATTAAATTCCATTCCATTCCTTTCCATTCCGTTCCATTCCATTCCATTCCATTCCATTAAGTTCTACTCGGGTTGATTCCATTCCATTCCATTCCATTCCATTCCATTCGATTCCATTCGATTCCATTCCATTCCATTCCATTCCATTCCATTCCAATCCATTCCATTCTACTCGGGTTGATTCCATTCCATTCCATTCCATTCCATTCCATTCCATTGCATTCCATTCCATTCCATTCCATTCCATTCCATTCCATTCCGTTCACCTCGGGTTGATTCCATTCCATTCCATTCCATTCCATTCTATTCCATTCAATTCCATTCGATTCCATTCCATTCCATTCCATTGCATTCCATTCCATTCCATTCCAACCCATTCCATTCTACTCGGGTTGATTCCATTCCATTCCATTCCATTCCATTCCATTCCATTCCATTCCCTTCCATTCCATTCCATTCGGTACCATTCTATTCCATTCGATTCCATTCCATTTCAATCCATTCCATTCCGTTCCGTTCCGTTCCGTTCCTTTCCGTTCCGTTCTATTCGAGTTGATTCCATTCTATTCCACTCCATTCCATTCGATTCCATTCGATTCCATTCGATTCCATTCCATTCCATTCCATTCCATTCCATTCCATTCTATTGTATTGAATTCCATTCCATTCCATTGCATTAAATTCCTATCCATTCCATTCTACTCGGGTTGATTCCAATCCATTCCATTCCATTCCATTCCATTCCATTCCATTCCATTCCATTCCATTCCATTCCATTCCATTCCGTTCTACTCGGGTTCATTCCATTCCATTCCATTCCATTCCATTCAATTCCATTCCATTCCATTCGATTCCATTCGATTCCATTCGATTACATTCCATTCCATTCAATTCCATTCCATTCCATTCCATTCCAATCCATTCCATTCTACTCGGGTAGATTCCATTCCATTCCATTCCATTCCATGCCATTCCATTCCAATCCATTCCATTCCATTCCGTTCCATTCCATTCCATTCCATTCCATTAAGTTCTACTCGGGTTGATTCCATTCCATTCCATTCCATTAGATTCCATTCCATTCTATTCGATTCCATTCCATTCCATTCCATTCCATTCCATTCCATACCAATCCATTCCATTCTACTCGGGTTGATTCCATTCCATTCCATTCCATTCCATTCCACTCCATTCCATTGCATTCCATTCCAATCCATTCCATTCTACTCGGGTTGATTCCATTCCATTCCATTCCATTCCATTCCATTCCATTCCAATCCATTCCATTCTACTCGGGTTGATTCCATTCCATTCCATTCCATTCCTTTCCATTCCCTTCCTTTCCATTCCATTCCATTCCATTCCATTCCATTCCATTAAATTCCATTCCATTCCATTCACTTCCATTCCATTCCATTCCATTAAGTTCTACTCGGGTTGATTCCATTCCATTCCATTCCACTCCATTCGATTCCATTCCATTCCATTCGATTCCATTCCATACCATTCCATTCCATTCCATTCCATTCCATTCCATTCCATTCCATTCCATTCTATTCTATTGAATTCCATTCCATTCCATTCCATTCCATTCCATTCCTATCCATTCCATTCTACTCGGGTTGATTCCATTCCATTCCATTCCATTCCCTTCCTTTCCATTCCATTCGGTTCCATTCGATTCTTTCGATTCCATTCTATTTCACTCCATTCCATTCGATTCCATTCGATTCCATTCGATTCCATTCCATTCCATTCCATTCCATTCCATTCCATTCCATTTCATTCTATTCCATTAAATTCCATTCCATTCCATTCCATTCCATTCCATTCCATTCCATTCCATTCCATTCCATTGCATTCGATTCCATTCCATTCCATTCCATTCCATTCCATTCCATTCCATTCCATTCCATTCCATTGCATTCCATTCGATTCAATTCGATTCCATTCCATTCCATTCCATTCCATTCCATTCCATTCCATTCCATTCCATTCCATTCAATTCCATTCCATTCCACACCGTTCTACTCGTGTTCATTCCATTCCATTCCATTCCATTCCATTCTATTCCATTGAATTTCATTCCATTCCATTCCATTCCCTTCTACTCAGGTTCATTCCATTACATTCCATTCCATTCCATTCTATTCCATTAAATTCCATTCCATTCCTTTCCATTCTGTTCCATTCCATTCCATTCCATTCCATTAAGTTCTACTCGGGTTGATTCCATTCCATTCCATTCCATTCCATTCCATTCGATTCCATTCGATTCCATTCCATTCCATTCCATTCCATTCCATTCCAATCCATTCCATTCTACTCGGGTTGATTCCATTGCATTCCATTCCATTCCATTCCATTCCATTGCATTCCATTCCATTCCATTCCATTCCATTCCATTCCATTCCGTTCAACTCGGGTTGATTCCATTCCATTCCATTCCATTCCATTCTATTCCATTCAATTCCATTCGATTCCATTCCATTCCATTCCATTGCATTCCATTCCATTCCATTCCAACCCATTCCATTCTACTCGGGTTGATTCCATTCCATTCCATTCCATTCCATTCCATTCCATTCCATTCCATTCCATTCCATTCCATTCCATTCCATTCCCTTCCATTCCATTCCATTCGGTACCATTCTATTCCATTCGATTCCATTCCATTTCAATCCATTCCATTCCGTTCCGTTCCGTTCTGTTCCTTTCCGTTCCGTTCTATTCGAGTTGATTCCATTCTATTCCACTCCATTCCATTCGATTCCATTCGATTCCATTCGATTCCATTCCATTCCATTCCATTCCATTCCATTCCATTCCATTCTATTGTATTGAATTCCATTCCATTCCATTGCATTAAATTCCTATCCATTCCATTCTACTCGGGTTGATTCCAATCCATTCCATTCCATTCCATTCCATTCCATTCCATTCCATTCCATTCCATTTTATTCCATTCCATTCCGTTCTACTCGGGTTCATTCCATTCCATTCCATTCCATTCAATTCCATTCCATTCCATTCGATTCCATTCGATTCCATTCGATTCCATTCCATTCCATTCAATTCCATTCCATTCCATTCCATTCCAATCCATTCCATTCTACTCGGGTAGATTCCATTCCATTCCATTCCATTCCATGCCATTCCATTCCATTCCATTCCATTCCATTCCGTTCCATTCCATTCCATTCCATTCCATTAAGTTCTACTCGGGTTGATTCCATTCCATTCCATTCCATTCCATTCCATTCCATTCCATTCCATTCGATTCCATTCCATTCCATTCCATTCCATTCCATTCCATACCAATCCATTCCATTCTACTCGGGTTGATTCCATTCCATTCCATTCCATTCCATTCCACTCCATTCCATTGCATTCCATTCCAATCCATTCCATTCTACTCGGGTTGATTCCATTCCATTCCATTCCATTCCATTCCATTCCATTCCCTTCCTTTACATTCCATTCCATTCCATTTCATTCCATTCCATTCCATTAAATTCCATTCCATTCCATTCCATTCCATTCCATTCCATTCCATTCCATTAAGTTCTACACGGGTTGATTCCATTCCATTCCATTCCATTCCATTCCATTCCATTCCATTCCATTCCATTCCAATCCATTCCATTCTACTCGGGTTGATTCCATTCCATTCCATTCCATTCCATTACGTTCCATTCCATTCCATTCCATTCGGTTCCATTCGATTCCATTCGATTCCATTCCATTTCAATCCATTCGATTCCATTCCTTTCCGTTTCGTTCCGCTCCGATCGTTCCGTTCTATTCGGGTTGATTCCATTCTATTCCACTCCATTCCATTCGATTCCATTCCATTCCATTCGATTCCATTCCATTCCATTTCATTCCATTCCATTCCATTCCATCCTATTCAATTGAATTCCATTCCATTCCATTCCATTCCATTCCATTCCAATCCATTCCATTCTACTCGGGTTGATTCCGTTCCATTCCATTCCATTCCATTCCATTCCCTTCCTTTCCATTCCATTCCATTCCATTCCATTCCATTCCATTCCAATCCATTCCATTCTACTCGGGTTGATTCCATTCCATTCCATTCCATTCCATTCCATTCCCTTCCTTTCCTTTCCATTCGGATCCAGTCGATTCTTACGATTCCATTCTATTTCACTCCATTCCATTCGATTCCATTCGATTCCATTCAATTCCATTCCATTCCATTCCATTCCATTCCATTCCATTCCATTTCATTCTATTCCATTAAATTCCATTCCATTCCATTCCATTCCATTCCATTCCATTCCATTCCATTCCATTCGATTCCATTCCATTCCATTGCAATCGATTCCATTCCATTCCATTCCATTCCATTCCACTCCATTCCATTCCATTCGATTCTATTCGATTCCATTCCATTCCATTCCATTCCATTTGATTCCATTCGATTCCATTCCATTCCATTCCATTCCATTCCATTCAATTCCATTCCATTCCATACCGTTCTACTCGTGTTCATTCCATTCCATTCCATTCCATTCCATTCTATTCCATTGAATTTCATTCCATTCCATTCCATTCCGTTCTACTCGGGTTCATTCCATTCCATTCCATTCCATTCCATTCTATTCCATTGAATTCCATTCCATTCCTTTCCATTCCGTTCCATTCCATTCCATTCCATTCCATTAAGTTCTACTCGGGTTGATTCCATTCCATTCCATTCCATTCCATTCGATTCTATTCGATTCCATTCCATTCCATTCCATTCCATTCCATTCCATTCCAATCCATTCCATTCTACTCGGGTTGATTCCATTCCATTCCATTCCATTCCATTCCATTCCATTCCATTCCATTCCATTGCATTCCATTCCATTCCATTCCATTCCATTCCATTCCATTCCATTCCATTCCATTCCGTTCAACTCGGGTTGATTCCATTCCATTCCATTCCATTCCATTCAATTCCATTCAATTCCATTCGATTCCATTCCATTCCATTCCATTGCATTCCATTCCATTCCATTCCAACCCATTCCATTCTACTCGGGTTGATTCCATTCCATTCCATTCCATTCCATTCCATTCCATTCCATTCCATTCCATTCCATTCCATTCCATTCCCTTCCATTCCATTCCATTCAGTACCATTCGATTCCATTCGATTCCATTCCATTTCAATCCATTCCATTCCGTTCCGTTCCGTTCCGATCCTTTCCGTTCCGTTCTATTCGGGTTGATTCCATTCTACTCCACTCCATTCCATTCGATTCCATTCGATTCCATTCGATTCCATTCCATTCCATTCCATTCCATTCCATTCCATTCTATTGTATTGAATTCCATTCCATTCCATTCCATTAAATTCCTATCCATTCCATTCTACTCGGGTTGATTCCAATCCATTCCATTCCATTCCATTCCATTCCATTCCATTCCATTCCATTCCATTCCATTCCATTCCATTCCATTCCGTTCTACTCGGGTTCATTCCATTCCATTCCATTCCATTCCATTCCATTCAATTCCATTCCATTCCATTCGATTCCATTCGATTCCATTCGATTCCATTCCATTCCATTCAATTCCATTCCATTCCATTCCATTCCAATGCATTCCATTCTACTCGGGTAGATTCCATTCCATTCCATTCCATTCCATGCCATTCCATTCCATTCCATTCCATTCCATTCCGTTCCATTCCATTCCATCCCATTCCATTAAGATCTACTCGGGTTGATTCCATTCCATTCCATTCCATTCCATTCCATTCCATTCCATTCCATTCCATTCCATTCCAATCCATTCCGTTCTACTCGGGTTGATTCCATTCCATTCCATTCCATTCCATTCCATTCCATTCCATTGCATTCCATTCCAATCCATTCCATTCTACTCGGGTTGATTCCATTCCATTCCATTCCATTCCATTCCATTCCCTTCCTTTCCATTCAATTCCATTCCATTTCATTCCATTCCATTCCATTAAATTCCATTCCATTCCATTCCATTCCATTCCATTCCATTCCATTCCATTCCATTGCATTCCATTCCATTCCATTCCATTCCATTGCATTCCATTCCATTCCATTCCATTCCATTCCATTCCATTCCATTCCGTTCAACTCGGGTTGATTCCATTCCATTCCATTCCATTCCATTCAATTCCATTCAATTCCATTCGATTCCATTCCATTCCATTCCATTGCATTCCATTCCATTCCATTCCAACCCATTCCATTCTACTCGGGTTGATTCCATTCCATTCCATTCCATTCCATTCCATTCCATTCCATTCCCTTCCATTCCTTTCCATTCGGTACCATTCGATTACATTCGATTCCATTCCATTTCAATCCATTCCATTCCGTTCCGTTCCGTTCCGTTCCTTTCCGTTCCGTTCTATTCGGGTTGATTCCATTCTATTCCACTCCATTCCATTCGATTCCATTCGATTCCATTCGATTCCATTCCATTCCATTCCATTCCATTCCATTCCATTCCATTCTATTGTATTGAATTCCATTCCATTCCATTCCATTAAATTCCTATCCATTCCATTCTACTCGGGTTGATTCCAATCCATTCCATTCCATTCCATTCCATTCCATTCCATTCCATTCCATTCCAATCCATTCCATTCTACTCGGGTAGATTCCATTCCATTCCATTCCATTCCATGCCATTCCATTCCATTCCATTCCATTCCATTCCGTTCCATTCCATTCCATTCCATTCCATTAAGTTCTACTCGGGTTGATTCCATTCCATTCCATTCCATTCCATTCCATTCCATTCCATTCGATTCCCTTCCATTCCATTATATTCCATTCCATTCCATTCCAATCCATTCCATTCTACTCGGGTTGATTCCATTCCATTCCATTCCATTCCATTCCATTCCCTTCCTTTCCATTCCATTCCATTCCATTTCATTCCATTCCATTCCATTAAATTCCATTCCATTCCATTCCATTCCATTCCATTCCATTCCATTAAGTTCTACTCGGGTTGATTCCATTCCATTCCATTCCATTCCATTCCATTCCATTCCATTCCATTCCATTCCATTCCAATCCATTCCATTCTACTCGGGTTGATTCCATTCCATTCCATTCCATTCCATTACGTTCCATTCCATTCCATTCCATTCGGTTCCATTCGATTCCATTCGATTCCATTCCATTTCAATCCATTCGATTCCATTCCTTTCCGTTTCATTCCGCTCCGATCGTTCCGTTCTATTCGGGTTGATTCCATTCTATTCCACTCCATTCCATTCGATTCCATTCCATTCCATTCGATTCCATTCCATTCCATTCCATTCCATTCCATCCTATTCTATTGAATTCCATTCCATTCCATTCCATTCCATTCCATTCCAATCCATTCCATTCTACTCGGGTTGATTCCATTCCATTCCATTCCATTCCATTCCATTCCATTCCATTCAATTCCAATCCATTCCATTCTACTCGGGTTGATTCCATTCCATTCCATTCCATTCCATTCCATTCCATTCCATTCCATTCCATTCCAATCCATTCCATTCTACTCGGGTTGATTCCATTCCATTCCATTCCATTCCATTCCATTCCCTTCCTTTCCATTCCATTCGGTTCCAGTCGATTCTTACGATTCCATTCTATTTCACTCCATTCCATTCGATTCCATTCGATTCCATTCGATTCCATTCCATTCCATTCCATTCCATTCCATTCCATTCCATTTCATTCTATACCATTAAATTTCATTCCATTCCATTCCATTCCATTCCATTCCATTCCATTCCATTCCATTCCATTCCATTGCATTCGATTCCATTCGATTCCATTCCATTCCATTCCATTCCATTCCATTCCATTCGATTCCATTCGATTCCATTCCATTCCATTACATTCCATTTGATTCCATTCGATTCCATTCCATTGCATTCCATTCCATTCCATTCAATTCCATTCCATTCCATACCGTTCTACTCGTGTTCATTCCATTCCATTCCATTCCATTCCATTCTATTCCATTGAATTTCATTCCATTCCATTCCATTCCGTTCTACTCGGGTTCATTCCATTCCATTCCATTCCATTCCATTCTATTCCATTGAATTCCATTCCATTCCTTTCCATTCCGTTCCATTCCATTCCATTCCGTTCCATTAAGTTCTACTCGGGTTGATTCCATTCCATTCCATTCCATTCCATTCAATTCGATTCCATTCGATTCCATTCCATTCCATTCCATTCCATTCCATTCCAATCCATTCCATTCTACTCGGGTTGATTCCATTCCATTCCATTCCATTCCATTCCATTCCATTGCATTCCATTCCATTCCATTCCATTCCATTCCATTCCATTCCATTCCATTCCATTCCATTCCATTCCATTCCGTTCAACTCGGGTTGATTCCGTTCCATTCCATTCCATTCCATTCCATTCAATTCCATTCAATTCCATTCGATTCCATTCCATTCCATTCCATTGCATTCCATTCCATTCCATTCCAACCCATTCCATTCTACTCGGGTTGATTCCATTCCATTCCATTCCATTCCATTCCATTCCATTCCATTCCATTCCATTCCATTCCATTCCATTCCATTCCATTCCATTCCATTCAGTACCATTCGATTCCATTCGATTCCATTCCATTTCAATCCATTCCATTCCGTTCCGTTCCGTTCCGTTCCTTTCCGTTCCGTTCTATTCGGGTTGATTCCATTCTATTCCACTCCATTCCATTCGATTCCATTCGATTCCATTCGATTCCATTCCATTCCATTCCATTCCATTCCATTCCATTCCATTCCATTCCATTCCATTCCATTCTATTCCATTCCATTCCAATCCATTCCATTCTACTCGGGTTGATTCCATTCCATTCCATTCCATTCCATTCCATTCCATTCCATTCCATTGCATTCCATTCCAATCCATTCCATTCTACTCGGGTTGATTCCATTCCATTCCATTCCATTCCATTCCATTCCATTCCCTTCCTTTCCATTCCATTCCATTCCATTTCATTCCATTCCATTCCATTAAATTCCATTCCATTCCATTCCATTCCATTCCATTCCATTCCATTCCATTCTATTCCATTCCATTCCAATCCATTCCATTCTACTCGGGTTGATTCCATTCCATTCCATTCCATTCCATTCCATTCCATTCCATTCCATTCCATTCCATTCCATTCCATTCCATTCCATTCCATTGCATTCCATTCCAATCCATTCCATTCTACTCGGGTTGATTCCATTCGATTCCATTCCATTCCATTCCATTCCATTCCATTCAATTCCATTCCATTCCATTCCGTTCTACTCGGGTTCATTCCATTCCATTCCATTCCATTCCATTCCATTCAATTCCATTCCATTCCATTCGATTCCATTCGATTCCATTCGATTCCATTCCATTCCATTCAATTCCATTCCGTTCAACTCGGCTTCATTCCATTCCATTCCATTGCATTCCATTCAATTCCATTCCGTTCTACTCGGGTTCATTCCATTCCATTCCATTCCATTCCATTCAATTCCATTCCATTCCATTCGATTCCATTCGATTCCATTCGATTCCATTCCATTCCATTCAATTCCATTCCATTCCATTCCATTCCAATCCATTCCATTCTACTCGGGTAGATTCCATTCCATTCCATTCCATTCCATGCCATTCCATTCCATTCCATTCCATTCCATTCCGTTCCATTCCATTCCATTCCATTCCATTAAGTTCTACTCGGGTTGATTCCATTCCATTCCATTCCATTCCATTCCATTCCATTCCATTCCATTCCATTCCATTCCATTCGATTCCATTCCATTCCATTCCATTCTATTCCATTCCATTCCAATCCATTCCATTCTACTCGGGTTGATTCCATTCCATTCCATTCCATTCCATTCCATTCCATTCCATTCCATTCCATTGCATTCCATTCCAATCCATTCCATTCTACTCGGGTTGATTCCATTCCATTCCATTCCATTCCATTCCATTCCATTCCCTTCCTTTCCATTCCATTCCATTCCATTTCATTCCATTCCATTCCATTAAATTCCATTCCATTCCATTCCATTCCATTCCATTCCATTCCATTCCATTCCATTCCATTCCAATCCATTCCATTCTACTCGGGTTGATTCCATTCCATTCCATTGCATTCCATTACGTTCCATTCCATTCCATTCCATTCGGTTCCATTCGATTCCATTCGATTCTATTCCATTTCAATCCATTCGATTCCATTCCTTTCCGTTTCGTTCCGCTCCGATCGTTCCATTCTATTCGGGTTGATTCCATTCTATTCCACTCCATTCCATTCGATTCGATTCCATTCCATTCGATTCCATTCCATTCCATTCCATTCCATTCCATTCCATTCCATCCTATTCTATTGAATTCCATTCCATTCCATTCCATTCCATTCCATTCCAATCCATTCCATTCTACTCGGGTTGATTCCATTCCATTCCATTCCATTCCATTCCATTCCATTCCATTCCTATCCATTCCATTCTACTCGTGTTGATTCCATTCCATTCCATTCCATTCCATTCCATTCCATTCCATTCCATTCCATTCCATTCCAATCCATTCCATTCTACTCGGGTTGATTCCATTCCATTCCATTCCATTCCATTCCATTCCCTTCCTTTCCATTCCATTCGGTTCCAGTCGATTCTTACGATTCCATTCTATTTCACTCCATTCCATTCGATTCCATTCGATTCCATTCGATTCCATTCCATTCCATTCCATTCCATTCCATTCCATTCCATTTCATTCTATTCCATTAAATTCCATTCCATTCCATTCCATTCCATTCCATTCCATTCCATTCCATTCCATTCCATTCCATTCCATTCCATTCCATTGCATTCGATTCCATTCCATTCCATTCCATTGCATTCGATTCCATTCCATTCCATTCCATTCCATTCCATTCCATTCCATTCCATTCCATTAGATTCCATTCGATTCCACTCCATTCCATTCCATTCCATTCGATTCCATTCGATTCCATTCGATTCCATTCCATTCCATTCCATTCAATTCCATTCCATTCCATACCGTTCTACTCGTGTTCATTCCATTCCATTCCATTCCATTCCATTCTATTCCATTGAGTTTCATTCCATTCCATTCCATTCCGTTCTACTCGGGTTCATTGCATTCCATTCCATTCCATTCCATTCTATTCCATTGAATTCCATTCCATTCCTTTCCATTCCGTTCCATTCCATTCCATTCCATTCCATTAAGTTCTACTCGGGTTGATTCCATTCCATTCCATTCCATTCCATTCCATTCGATTCCATTCGATTCCATTCCATTCCATTCCATTCCATTCCATTCCCTTCCATTCCATTCTACTCGGGTTGATTCCATTCCATTCCATTCCATTCCATTCCATTCCATTGCATTCCATTCCATTCCATTCCATTCCATTCCATTCCATTCCGTTCAACTCGGGTTGATTCCATTCCATTCCATTCAATTCCATTCAATTCCATTCGATTCCATTCCATTCCATTCCATTGCATTCCATTCCATTCCATTCCAACCCATTCCATTCTACTCGGGTTGATTCCATTCCATTCCATTCCATTCCATTCCATTCCATTCCATTCCATTCCCTTCCATTCCATTCCATTCAGTACCATTCGATTCCATTCGATTCCATTCCATTTCAATCCATTCCATTCCTTTCCGTTCCGTTCCGTTCCTTTCCGTTCCGTTCTATTCGGGTTGATTCCATTCTATTCCACTCCATTCCATTCGATTCCATTCGATTCCATTCGATTCCATTCCATTCCATTCCATTCCATTCCATTCCATTCCATTCCATTCTATTGTATTGAATTCCATTCCATTCCATTCCATTAAATTCCTATCCATTCCATTCTACTCGGGTTGATTCCAATCCATTCCATTCCATTCCATACCATTCCATTCCATTCCATTCCATTCCATTCCATTCCATTCCATTCCATTCCATTCCATTCCATTCCATTCCATTCCGTTCTACTCGGGTTCATTCCATTCCATTCCATTCCATTCCATTCTATTCCATTCCATTCCATTCGATTCCATTCGATTCCATTCGATTCCATTCCATTCCATTCAATTCCATTCCATTCCATTCCATTCCAATCCATTCCATTCTACTCGGGTAGATTCCATTCCATTCCATTCCATTCCATGCCATTCCATTCCATTCCATTCCATTCCATTCCGTTCCATTCCATTCCATTCCATTCCATTAAGTTCTACTCGGGTTGATTCCATTCCATTCCATTCCATTCCATTCCATTCCATTCCATTCCATTCCATTCCATTCCATTCGATTCCATTCCATTCCATTCCATTCCATTCCATTCCATTCCATTCCATTCCAATCCATTCCATTCTACTCGGGTTGATTCCATTCCATTCCATTCCATTCCATTCCATTCCATTCCATTGCATTCCATTCCAATCCATTCCATTCTACTCGGGTTGATTCCATTCCATTCCATTCGATTCCATTCCATTCCATTCCATTGCATTCCATTCCAATCCATTCCATTCTACGCGGGTTGATTCCATTCCATTCCATTCCATTCCATTCCATTCCCTTCCTTTCCATTCCATTCCATTCCATTTCATTCCATTCCATTCCATTAAATTCCATTCCATTCCATTCCATTCCATTCCATTCCATTAAGTTCTACTAGGGTTGATTCCATTCCATTCCATTCCATTCCATTCCATTCCATTCCATTGCATTCCATTCCATTCCATTCCATTCCATTCCATTCCATTCCGTTCAACTCGGGTTGATTACATTCCATTCCATTCCATTCCATTCAATTCCATTCAATTCCATTCGATTCCATTCCATTCCATTCCATTGCATTCCATTCCATTCCATGCCAACCCATTCCATTCTACTCGGGTTGATTCCATTCCATTGCATTCCATTCCATTCCATTCCATTCCATTCCATTCCATTCCGTTCAACTCGGGTTGATTCCATTCCATTCCATTCCATTCCATTCAATTCCATTCAATTCCATTCCATTCCATTCCATTCCATTCCATTGCATTCCATTCCAATCCATTCCATTCTACTCGGGTTGATTCCATTCCATTCCATTCCATTCCATTCCATTCCCTTCCTTTCCATTCCATTCCATTCCATTTCATTCCATTCCATTCCATTAAATTCCATTCCATTCCATTCCATTCCATTCCATTCCATTCCATTAAGTTCTACTCGGGTTGATTCCATTCCATTCCATTCCATTCCATTCCATTCCATTCCATTCCATTCCATTCCATTCCATTCCATTGCATTCCATTCCATTCCATTCCATTCCATTCCATTCCATTCCATTCCGTTCAACTCGGGTTGATTCCATTCCATTCCATTCCATTCCATTCAATTCCATTCAATTCCATTCGATTCCATTCCATTCCATTCCATTGCATTCCATTCCATTCCATTCCAACCCATTCCATTCTACTCGGGTTGATTCCATTCCATTCCATTCCATTCCATTCCATTCCATTCCATTCCATTCCCTTCCATTCCTTTCCATTCGGTACCATTCGATTCCATTCGATTCCATTCCATTTCAATCCATTCCATTCCGTTCCGTTCCGTTCCGTTCCTTTCCGTTCCGTTCTGTTCGGGTTGATTCCATTCTATTCCACTCCATTCCATTCGATTCCATTCGATTCCATTCGATTCCATTCCATTCCATTCCATTCCATTCCATTCCATTCTATTGTATTGAATTCCATTCCATTCCATTCCATTAAATTCCTATCCATTCCATTCTACTCGGGTTGATTCCAATCCATTCCATTCCATTCCATTCCATTCCATTCCATTCCATTCCATTCCATTCCATTCCATTCCGTTCTACTCGGGTTCATTCCATTCCATTCCATTCCATTCCATTCCATTCCATTCCATTCGATTCCATTCGATTCCATTCGATTCCATTCCATTCCATTCAATTCCATTCCATTCCATTCCATTCCAATCCATTCCATTCTACTCGGGTAGATTCCATTCCATTCCATTCCATTCCATGCCATTCCATTCCATTCCATTCCATTCCATTCCGTTCCATTCCATTCCATTCCATTGCATTAAGTTCTACTCGGGTTGATTCCATTCCATTCCATTCCATTCCATTCCATTCCATTCCATTCGATTCCATTCCATTCCATTCCATTCCATTCCATTCCAATCCATTCCATTCTACTCGGGTTGATTCCATTCCATTCCATTCCATTCCATTCCATTCCCTTCCTTTCCATTCCATTCCATTCCATTTCATTCCATTCCATTTCATTCCATTCCATTCCATTAAATTCCACTCCATTCCATTCCATTCCATTCCATTCCATTAAGTTCTACTCGGGTTGATTCCATTCCATTCCATTCCATTCCATTCCATTCCATTCCATTCCATTCCATTCCATTCCAATCCATTCCATTCTACTCGGGTTGATTCCATTCCATTCCATTCCATTCCATTACGTTCCATTCCATTCCATTCCATTCGGTTCCATTCGATTCCATTCCATTCCATTCCATTTCAATCCATTCGATTCCATTCCTTTCCGTTTCGTTCCGCTCCGATCGTTCCGTTCTATTCGGGTTGATTGCATTCTATTCCACTCCATTCCATTCGATTCCATTCCATTCCATTCGATTCCATTCCATTCCATTCCATTCCATTCCATTCCATCCTATTCTATTGAATTCCATTCCATTCCATTCCATTCCATTCCATTCCAATCCATTCCATTCTACTCGGGTTTATTCCATTCCATTCCATTCCATTCCATTCCATTCCATTCCATTCAATTCCAATCCATTCCATTCTACTCGGGTTGATTCCATTCCATTCCATTCCATTCCATTCCATTCCATTCCATTCCATTCCATTCCATTCCAATCCATTCCATTCTACTCGGGTTGATTCCATTCCATTCCATTCCATTCCATTCCATTCCCTTCCTTTCCATTCCATTCAGTTCCAGTCGATTCTTATGATTCCATTCTCTTTCACTCCATTCCATTCGATTCCATTCGATTCCATTCGATTCCATTCCATTCCATTCCATTCCATTCCATTCCATTCCATTCCATTCCATTTCATTCTATACCATTAAATTTCATTCCATTCCATTCCATTCCATTCCATTCCATTCCATTCCATTCCATTCCATTCCATTGCATTCGATTCCATTCCATTCCATTCCATTCCATTTGATTCCATTCGATTCCATTCCATTCCATTCCATTCCATTCCATTCAATTCCATTCCATTCCATACCGTTCTACTCGTGTTCATTCCATTCCATTCCATTCCATTCCATTCCATTCCATTCCATTAAATTCCATTCCATTCCATTCCGTTCTACTCGGGTTCATTCCATTCCATTCCATTCCATTGCATTCTATTCCATTGAATTCCATTCTATTCCTTTCCATTCCGTTCCATTCCATTCCATTCCATTCCATTAAGTTCTACTCGGGTTGATTCCATTCCATTCCATTCCATTCCATTCCATTCCATTCCATTCGATTCCATTCCATTCCATTCCATTCCATTCCATTCCAATCCATTCCATTCTACTCGGGTTGATTCCATTCCATTCCATTCCATTCCATTCCATTCCACTCCATTGCATTCCATTCCATTCCATTCCATTCCATTCCATTCCATTCCATTCCGTTCAACTCGGGTTGATTCCGTTCCATTCCATTCCATTCCATTCAATTCCATTCAATTCCATTCGATTCCATTCCATTCCATTCCATTGCATTCCATTCCATTCCATTCCAACCCATTCCATTCTACTCGGGTTGATTCCATTCCATTCCATTCCATTCCATTCCATTCCATTCCATTCCATTCCATTCCATTCCCTTCCATTCCATTCCATTCAGTACCATTCGATTCCATTCGATTCCATTCCATTTCAATCCATTCCATTCCGTTCCGTTCCGTTCCTTTCCTTTCCGTTCCGTTCTATTCGGGTTGATTCCATTCTATTCCACTCCATTCAATTCGATTCCATTCGATTCCATTCCATTCCATTCCATTCCATTCCATTCCATTCCATTCCATTCTATTGTATTGAATTCCATTCCATTCCATTCCATTAAATTCCTATCCATTCCATTCTACTCGGGTTGATTCCAATCCATTCCATTCCATTCCATACCATTCCATTCCATTCCATTCCATTCCATTCCATTCCATTCCATTCCATTCCATTCCATTCCATTCCATTCCATTCCATTCCATTCCATTCCATTCCATTCCATTCCATTCCGTTCTACTCGGGTTCATTCCATTCCATTCCATTCCATTCCATTGAATTCCATTCCATTCCATTCGATTCCATTCGATTCCATTCGATTCCATTCCATTCCATTCAATTCCATTCCGTTCTACTCGGGTTCATTCCATTCCATTCCATTCCATTCCATTCAATTCCATTCCGTTCTACTCGGGTTCATTCCATTCCATTCCATTCCATTCCATTCAATTCCATTCCGTTCTACTCGGGTTCATTCCATTCCATTCCATTCCATTCCATTCAATTCCATTCGATTCCATTCGATTCCATTCGATTCCATTCGATTCCATTCCATTCCATTCAATTCCATTCCATTCCATTCCATTCCAATCCATTCCATTCTACTCGGGTAGATTCCATTCCATTCCATTCCATTCCATGCCATTCCATTCCAATCCATTCCATTCTACTCGGGTTGATTCCATTCCATTCCATTCCATTCCATTCCATTCCATTCCCTTCCTTTGCATTCCATTCCATTCCATTTCATTCCATTCCATTCCATTAAATTCCATTCCATTCCATTCCATTCCATTCCATTCCATTCCATTAAGTTCTACTAGGGTTGATTCCATTCCATTCCATTCCATTCCATTCCATTCCATTCCATTCCATTCCATTCCATTCCATTGCATTCCATTCCATTCCATTCCATTCCATTCCATTCCATTCCGTTCAACTCGGGTTGATTCCATTCCATTCCATTCCATTCCATTCAATTCCATTCCATTCCATTCGATTCCATTCCATTCCATTCCATTGCATTCCATTCCATTCCATTCCAACCCATTCCATTCTACTCGGGTTGATTCCATTCCATTCCATTCCATTCCATTCCATTCCATTCCATTCCATTCCATTCCATTCCATTCCATTCGATTCCATTCCATTCCATTCCATTCCATTCCATTCCATTCCATTCCAATCCATTCCATTCTACTCGGGTTGATTCCATTCCATTCCATTCCATTCCATTACGTTCCATTCCATTCCATTCCATTCGGTTCCATTCGATTCCATTCGATTCCATTCCATTTCAATCCATTCGATTCCATTCCATTCCGTTTCGTTCCGCTCCGATCGTTCCGTTCTATTCGGGTTGATTCCATTCTATTCCACTCCATTCCATTCGATTCCATTCCATTCCATTCGATTCCATTCCATTCCATTCCATTCCATTCCATTCCATTCCATTCCATTTCATTCTATTCCATTAAATTCCATTCCATTCCATTCCATTCCATTCCATTCCATTCCATTCCATTCCATTCCATTCCATTCCATTAAATTCCATTCCATTGCATTCGATTCCATTCCATTCCATTCCATTCCATTCCATTCCATTCCATTCCATTCCATTCCATTAGATTCCATTCGATTCCATTCCATTCCATTCCATTCCATTCGATTCCATTCGATTCCATTCGATTCCATTCCATTCCATTCCATTCAATTCCATTCCATTCCATACCGTTCTACTCGTGTTCATTCCATTCCATTCCATTCCATTCCATTCTATTCCATTGAGTTTCATTCCATTCCATTCCATTCCGTTCTACTCGGGTTCATTGCATTCCATTCCATTCCATTCCATTCTATTCCATTGAATTCCATTCCATTCCTTTCCATTCCGTTCCATTCCATTCCATTCCATTCCATTAAGTTCTACTCGGGTTGATTCCATTCCATTCCATTCCATTCCATTCCATTCGATTCCATTCGATTCCATTCCATTCCATTCCATTCCATTCCATTCCCTTCCATTCCATTCTACTCGGGTTGATTCCATTCCATTCCATTCCATTCCATTCCATTCCATTCCATTCCATTCCATTCCATTCCATTCCATTCCATTCCATTCCATTCCGTTCAACTCGGGTTGATTCCATTCCATTCCATTCAATTCCATTCAATTCCATTCGATTCCATTCCATTCCATTCCATTGCATTCCATTCCATTCCATTCCAACCCATTCCATTCTACTCGGGTTGATTCCATTCCATTCCATTCCATTCCATTCCATTCCATTCCATTCCATTCCATTCCATTCCCTTCCATTCCATTCCATTCAGTACCATTCGATTCCATTCGATTCCATTCCATTTCAATCCATTCCATTCCTTTCCGTTCCGTTCCGTTCCTTTCCGTTCCGTTCTATTCGGGTTGATTCCATTCTATTCCACTCCATTCCATTCGATTCCATTCGATTCCATTCGATTCCATTCCATTCCATTCCATTCCATTCCATTCCATTCCATTCCATTCTATTGTATTGAATTCCATTCCATTCCATTCCATTAAATTCCTATCCATTCCATTCTACTCGGGTTGATTCCAATCCATTCCATTCCATTCCATACCATTCCATTCCATTCCATTCCATTCCATTCCATTCCATTCCATTCCATTCCATTCCATTCCATTCCATTCCATTCCATTCCGTTCTACTCGGGTTCATTCCATTCCATTCCATTCCATTCCATTCAATTCCATTCCATTCCATTCGATTCCATTCGATTCCATTCGATTCCATTCCATTCCATTCAATTCCATTCCATTCCATTCCATTCCAATCCATTCCATTCTATTCGGGTAGATTCCATTCCATTCCATTCCATTCCATGCCATTCCATTCCATTCCATTCCATTCCATTCCGTTCCATTCCATTCCATTCCATTCCATTAAGTTCTACTCGGGTTGATTCCATTCCATTCCATTCCATTCCATTCCATTCCATTCCATTCCATTCCATTCCATTCGATTCCATTCCATTCCATTCCATTCCATTCCATTCCATTCCATTCCATTCCATTCCAATCCATTCCATTCTACTCGGGTTGATTCCATTCCATTCCATTCCATTCCATTCCATTCCATTCCATTGCATTCCATTCCAATCCATTCCATTCTACTCGGGTTGATTCCATTCCATTCCATTCGATTCCATTCCATTCCATTCCATTGCATTCCATTCCAATCCATTCCATTCTACTCGGGTTGATTCCATTCCATTCCATTCCATTCCATTCCATTCCTTTCCATTCCATTCCATTCCATTTCATTCCATTCCATTCCATTAAATTCCATTCCATTCCATTCCATTCCATTCCATTCCATTAAGTTCTACTAGGGTTGATTCCATTCCATTCCATTCCATTCCATTCCATTCCATTCCATTGCATTCCATTCCATTCCATTCCATTCCATTCCATTCCATTCCGTTCAACTCGGGTTGATTACATTCCATTCCATTCCATTCCATTCAATTCCATTCAATTCCATTCGATTCCATTCCATTCCATTCCATTGCATTCCATTCCATTCCATGCCAACCCATTCCATTCTACTCGGGTTGATTCCATTCCATTGCATTCCATTCCATTCCATTCCATTCCATTCCATTCCATTCCGTTCAACTCGGGTTGATTCCATTCCATTCCATTCCATTCCATTCAATTCCATTCAATTCCATTCCATTCCATCCCATTCCATTCCATTGCATTCCATTCCAATCCATTCCATTCTACTCGGGTTGATTCCATTCCATTCCATTCCATTCCATTCCATTCCCTTCCTTTCCATTCCATTCCATTCCATTTCATTCCATTCCATTCCATTAAATTCCATTCCATTCCATTCCATTCCATTCCATTCCATTCCATTAAGTTCTACTCGGGTTGATTCCATTCCATTCCATTCCATTCCATTCCATTCCATTCCATTCCATTCCATTCCATTCCATTCCATTGCATTCCATTCCATTCCATTCCATTCCATTCCATTCCATTCCATTCCGTTCAACTCGGGTTGATTCCATTCCATTCCATTCCATTCCATTCAATTCCATTCAATTCCATTCGATTCCATTCCATTCCATTCCATTGCATTCCATTCCATTCCATTCCAACCCATTCCATTCTACTCGGGTTGATTCCATTCCATTCCATTCCATTCCATTCCATTCCATTCCATTCCATTCCCTTCCATTCCTTTCCATTCGGTACCATTCGATTCCATTCGATTCCATTCCATTTCAATCCATTCCATTCCGTTCCGTTCCGTTCCGTTCCTTTCCGTTCCGTTCTGTTCGGGTTGATTCCATTCTATTCCACTCCATTCCATTCGATTCCATTCGATTCCATTCGATTCCATTCCATTCCATTCCATTCCATTCCATTCCATTCTATTGTATTGAATTCCATTCCATTCCATTCCATTAAATTCCTATCCATTCCATTCTACTCGGGTTGATTCCAATCCATTCCATTCCATTCCATTCCATTCCATTCCATTCCATTCCATTCCATTCCATTCCATTCCGTTCTACTCGGGTTCATTCCATTCCATTCCATTCCATTCCATTCCATTCCATTCCATTCGATTCCATTCGATTCCATTCGATTCCATTCCATTCCATTCAATTCCATTCCATTCCATTCCATTCCAATCCATTCCATTCTACTCGGGTAGATTCCATTCCATTCCATGCCATTCCATTCCATTCCATTCCATTCCATTCCGTTCCATTCCATTCCATTCCATTCCATTAAGTTCTACTCGGGTTGATTCCATTCCATTCCATTCCATTCCATTCCATTCCATTCCATTCGATTCCATTCCATTCCATTCCATTCCATTCCATTCCAATCCATTCCATTCTACTCGGGTTGATTCCATTCCATTCCATTCCATTCCATTCCATTCCCTTCCTTTCCATTCCATTCCATTCCATTTCATTCCATTCCATTTCATTCCATTCCATTCCATTAAATTCCACTCCATTCCATTCCATTCCATTCCATTCCATTAAGTTCTACTCGGGTTGATTCCATTCCATTCCATTCCATTCCATTCCATTCCATTCCATTCCATTCCAATCCATTCCATTCTACTCGGGTTGATTCCATTCCATTCCATTCCATTCCAATACGTTCCATTCCATTCCATTCCATTCGGTTCCATTCGATTCCATTCCATTCCATTCCATTTCAATCCATTCGATTCCATTCCTTTCCGTTTCGTTCCGCTCCGATCGTTCCGTTCTATTCGGGTTGATTCCATTCTATTCCACTCCATTCCATTCGATTCCATTCCATTCCATTCGATTCCATTCCATTCCATTCCATTCCATTCCATTCCATCCTATTCTATTGAATTCCATTCCATTCCATTCCATTCCATTCCATTCCAATCCATTCCATTCTACTCGGGTTGATTCCATTCCATTCCATTCCATTCCATTCCATTCCATTCCATTCAATTCCAATCCATTCCATTCTACTCGGGTTGATTCCATTCCATTCCATTCCATTCCATTCCATTCCATTCCATTCCATTCCATTCCATTCCAATCCATTCCATTCTACTCGGGTTGATTCCATTCCATTCCATTCCATTCCATTCCATTCCCTTCCTTTCCATTCCATTCAGTTCCAGTCGATTCTTATGATTCCATTCTCTTTCACTCCATTCCATTCGATTCCATTCGATTCCATTCGATTCCATTCCATTCCATTCCATTCCATTCCATTCCATTCCATTCCATTCCATTTCATTCTATACCATTAAATTTCATTCCATTCCATTCCATTCCATTCCATTCCATTCCATTCCATTCCATTCCATTCCATTGCATTCGATTCCATTCCATTCCATTCCATTCCATTTGATTCCATTCGATTCCATTCCATTCCATTCCATTCCATTCCATTCAATTCCATTCCATTCCATACCGTTCTACTCGTGTTCATTCCATTCCATTCCATTCCATTCCATTCCATTCCATTCCATTAAATTCCATTCCATTCCATTCCGTTCTACTCGGGTTCATTCCATTCCATTCCATTCCATTCCATTCTATTCCATTGAATTCCATTCTATTCCTTTCCATTCCGTTCCATTCCATTCCATTCCATTCCATTAAGTTCTACTCGGGTTGATTCCATTCCATTCCATTCCATTCCATTCCATTCCATTCCATTCGATTCCATTCCATTCCATTCCATTCCATTCCATTCCAATCCATTCCATTCTACTCGGGTTGATTCCATTCCATTCCATTCCATTCCATTCCATTCCACTCCATTGCATTCCATTCCATTCCATTCCATTCCATTCCATTCCATTCCATTCCGTTCAACTCGGGTTGATTCCGTTCCATTCCATTCCATTCCATTCAATTCCATTCAATTCCATTCGATTCCATTCCATTCCATTCCATTGCATTCCATTCCATTCCATTCCAACCCATTCCATTCTACTCGGGTTGATTCCATTCCATTCCATTCCATTCCATTCCATTCCATTCCATTCCATTCCATTCCATTCCCTTCCATTCCATTCCATTCAGTACCATTCGATTCCATTCGATTCCATTCCATTTCAATCCATTCCATTCCGTTCCGTTCCGTTCCATTCCTTTCCGTTCCGTTCTATTCGGGTTGATTCCATTCTATTCCACTCCATTCAATTCGATTCCATTCGATTCCATTCCATTCCATTCCATTCCATTCCATTCCATTCCATTCCATTCTATTGTATTGAATTCCATTCCATTCCATTCCATTAAATTCCTATCCATTCCATTCTACTCGGGTTGATTCCAATCCATTCCATTCCATTCCATACCATTCCATTCCATTCCATTCCATTCCATTCCATTCCATTCCATTCCATTCCATTCCATTCCATTCCATTCCATTCCATTCCATTCCATTCCATTCCGTTCTACTCGGGTTCATTCCATTCCATTCCATTCCATTCCATTGAATTCCATTCCATTCCATTCGATTCCATTCGATTCCATTCGATTCCATTCCATTCCATTCAATTCCATTCCTTTCTACTCGGGTTCATTCCATTCCATTCCATTCCATTCCATTCAATTCCATTCCGTTCTACTCGGGTTCATTCCATTCCATTCCATTCCATTCCATTCAATTCCATTCCGTTCTACTCGGGTTCATTCCATTCCATTCCATTCCATTCCATTCAATTCCATTCGATTCCATTCGATTCCATTCGATTCCATTCGATTCCATTCCATTCCATTCAATTCCATTCCATTCCATTCCATTCCAATCCATTCCATTCTACTCGGGTAGATTCCATTCCATTCCATTCCATTCCATGCCATTCCATTCCAATCCATTCCATTCTACTCGGGTTGATTCCATTCCATTCCATTCCATTCCATTCCATTCCATTCCATTCCCTTCCTTTGCATTCCATTCCATTCCATTTCATTCCATTCCATTCCATTAAATTCCATTCCATTCCATTCCATTCCATTCCATTCCATTCCATTAAGTTCTACTAGGGTTGATTCCATTCCATTCCATTCCATTCCATTCCATTCCATTCCATTCCATTCCATTCCATTGCATTCCATTCCATTCCATTCCATTCCATTCCAACCCATTCCATTCTACTCGGGTTGATTCCATTCCATTCCATTCCATTCCATTCCATTCCATTCCATTCCATTCCATTCCATTCCATTCCATTCGATTCCATTCCATTCCATTCCATTCCATTCCATTCCATTCCATTCCAATCCATTCCATTCTACTCGGGTTGATTCCATTCCATTCCATTCCATTCCATTACGTTCCATTCCATTCCATTCCATTCGGTTCCATTCGATTCCATTCGATTCCATTCCATTTCAATCCATTCGATTCCATTCCATTCCGTTTCGTTCCGCTCCGATCGTTCCGTTCTATTCGGGTTGATTCCATTCTATTCCACTCCATTCCATTCGATTCCATTCCATTCCATTCGATTCGATTCCATTCCAATCCATTCCATTCCATTCCATTCCATTCTATTCTATTGAATTCCATTCCATTCCATTCCATTCCATTCCATTCCAATCCATTCCATTCTACTCGGGTTGATTCCATTCCATTCCATTCCATTCCATTCCATTCCATTCCATTCCAATCCATTCCATTCTACTCGGGTTGATTCCATTCCATTCCATTCCATTCCATTCCATTCCATTCCCTTCCTTTCCATTCCATTCCATTCCATTCCATTCCATTCCATTCCATTCCATTAAATTCCATTCCATTCCATTCAATTCCATTCCATTCCATTCCATTAAGTTCTACTCGGGTTGATTCCATTCCATTCCATTCCATTCCATTCGATTCCATTCCATTCCATTCGATTCCATTCCATACCATTCCATTCCATTCCATTCCATTCCATTCCATTCTATTCTATTGAATTCCATTCCATTCCATTCCATTCCATTCCATTCCAATCCATTCCATTCTACTCGGGTTGATTCCATTCCATTCCATTCCATTCCATTCCATTCCATTCCATTCCTTTCCATTCCATTCCATTCCAATCCATTCCATTCTACTCGGGTCGATTCCATTCCATTCCATTCCATTCCATTCCATTCCCTTCCTTTCCATTCCATTCGGTTCCATTCGATTCTTTCGATTCCATTCTATTTCACTCCATTCCATTCGATTCCATTCGATTCCATTCGATTCCATTCCATTCCATTCCATTCCATTCCATTCCATTCCATTTCATTCTACTCCATTAAATTCCATTCCATTCCATTCCATTCCATTCCATTCCATTCCATTCCATTCCATTCCATTCCATTGCATTCGATTCCATTCCATTCCATTCCATTCCATTCCATTAAGTTCTACTCGGGTTGATTCCATTCCATTCCATTCCATTCCATTCCATTCCATTCCATTCCATTCCATTCCAATCCATTCCATTCTACTCGGGTTGATTCCATTCCATTCCATTCCATTCCATTACGTTCCATTCCATTCCATTCCATTCGGTTCCATTCGATTCCATTCGATTCCATTCCATTTCAATCCATTCGATTCCATTCCTTTCCGTTTCGTTCCGCTCCGATCGTTCCGTTCTATTCGGGTTGATTCCATTCTATTCCACTCCATTCCATTCGATTCCATTCCATTCCATTCGATTCCATTCCATTCCATTCCATTCCATTCCATTCCATTCCATCCTATTCTATTGAATTCCATTCCATTCCATTCCATTCCATTCCATTCCATTCCAATCCATTCCATTCTACTCGGGTTGATTCCATTCCATTCCATTCCATTCCATTCCATTCCATTCCATTCCATTCCAATCCATTCCATTCTACTCGGGTTGATTCCATTCCATTCCATTCCATTCCATTCCATTCCATTCCATTCCATTCCATTCCAATCCATTCCATTCTACTCGGGTTGATTCCATTCCATTCCATTCCATTCCATTCCATTCCCTTCCTTTCCATTCCATTCAGTTCCAGTAGATTCTTACGATTCCATTCTATTTCACTCCATTCCATTCGATTCCATTCGATTCCATTCGATTCCATTCCATTCCATTCCATTCCATTCCATTCCATTCCATTCCATTTCATTCTATACCATTAAATTTCATTCCATTCCATTCCATTCCATTCCATTCCATTCCATTCCATTCCATTCCATTCCATTCCATTCCATTGCATTCGATTCCATTCCATTCCATTCCATTCCATTCCATTCCATTCCATTCCATTCCATTCGATTCCATTCCATTCCATTCCATTCCATTTGATTCCATTCGATTCCATTCCATTCCATTCCATTCCATTCCATTCAATTCCATTCCATTCCATACCGTTCTACTCGTGTTCATTCCATTCCATTCCATTCCATTCCATTCTATTCCATTGAATTTCATTCAATTCCATTCCATTCCGTTCTACTCGGGTTCATTCCATTCCATTCCATTCCATTCCATTCTATTCCATTGAATTCCATTCCATTCCTTTCCATTCCGTTCCATTCCATTCCATTCCATTCCATTAAGTTCTACTCGGGTTGATTCCATTCCATTCCATTCCATTCCATTCCATTCGATTCCATTCGATTCCATTCCATTCCATTCCATTCCATTCCATTCCAATCCATTCCATTCTACTCGGGTTGATTCCATTCCATTCCATTCCATTCCATTCCACTCCATTGCATTCCATTCCATTCCATTCCATTCCATTCCATTCCATTCCATTCCGTTCAACTCGGGTTGATTCCGTTCCATTCCATTCCATTCCATTCAATTCCATTCAATTCCATTCGATTCCATTCCATTCCATTCCATTGCATTCCATTCCATTCCATTCCAACCCATTCCATTCTACTCGGGTTGATTCCATTCCATTCCATTCCATTCCATTCCATTCCATTCCATTCCATTCCATTCCATTCCCTTCCATTCCATTCCATTCAGTACCATTCGATTCCATTCGATTCCATTCCATTTCAATCCATTCCATTCCATTCCGTTCCGTTCCGTTCCTTTCCGTTCCGTTCTATTCGGGTTGATTCCATTCTATTCCACTCCATTCCATTCGATTCCATTCGATTCCATTCCATTCCATTCCATTCCATTCCATTCCATTCCATTCCATTCTATTGTATTGAATTCCATTCCATTCCATTCCATTAAATTCCTATCCATTCCATTCTACTCGGGTTGATTCCAATCCATTCCATTCCATTCCATACCATTCCATTCCATTCCATTCCATTCCATTCCATTCCATTCCATTCCATTCCATTCCATTCCATTCCGTTCTACTCGGGTTCATTCCATTCCATTCCATTCCATTCCATTCAATTCCATTCCATTCCATTCGATTCCATTCGATTCCATTCGATTCCATTCCATTCCATTCAATTCCATTCCGTTCTACTCGGGTTCATTCCATTCCATTCAATTCCATTCCATTCAATTCCATTCCGTTCTACTCGGGTTCATTCCATTCCATTCCATTCCATTCCATTCAATTCCATTCCGTTCTACTCGGGTTCATTCCATTCCATTCCATTCCATTCCATTCAATTCCATTCGATTCCATTCGATTCCATTCGATTCCATTCGATTCCATTCCATTCCATTCAATTCCATTCCATTCCATTCCATTCCAATCCATTCCATTCTACTCGGGTAGATTCCATTCCATTCCATTCCATTCCATGCCATTCCATTCCAATCCATTCCATTCTACTCGGGTTGATTCCATTCCATTCCATTCCATTCCATTCCATTCCCTTCCTTTCCATTCCATTCGGTTCCATTCGATTCTTTCGATTCCATTCTATTTCACTCCATTCCATTCGATTCCATTCCATTCCATTCCATTCCATTCCATTAAATTCCATTCCATTTCATTCTATTCCATTAAATTCCATTCCATTCCATTCCATTCCATTCCATTCCATTCCATTCCATTCCATTCCATTCCATTCCGTTCAACTCGGGTTGATTCCATTCCATTCCATTCTATTCCATTACGTTCCATTCCATTCCATTCCATTCGGTTCCATTCGATTCCATTCGATTCCATTCCATTTCAATCCATTCGATTCCATTCCTTTCCGTTTCGTTCCGCTCCGATCGTTCCGTTCTATTCGGGTTGATTCCATTCTATTCCACTCCATTCCATTCGATTCCATTCCATTCCATTCCATTCCATTCCATCCTATTCTATTGAATTCCATTCCATTCCATTCCATTCCATTCCATTCCAATCCATTCCATTCCATTCTATTCCATTGAATTCCATTCCATTCCATTCCATTCCATTCCATTCCATTCCATTCCATTCCATTCCATTCTATTCCATTGAATTCCATTCCATTCCATTCCATTCCATTCCATTCCATTCCATTCCATTCCAATCCATTCCATTCCATTCCAATCCATTCCATTCTACTCTGGTTGATTCCATTCCATTCCATTCCATTCCATTCCATTCCATTCCATTGCATTCCATTCCAATCCAATCTATTCTACTCGGGTTGATTCCACTCCATTCCATTCCATTCCATTCCATTCCCTTCCTTTCCATTCCATTCCATTCCATTTCATTCCATTCCATTCCATTAAATTCCATTCCATTCCATTCCATTCCATTCCATTCCATTCCATTAAGTTCTACTCGGGTTGATTCCATTCCATTCCATTCCATTCCATTCCATTCCATTCCATTACGTTCCATTCCATTCCATTCCATTCGGTTCCATTCGATTCCATTCGATTCCATTCCATTTCAATCCATTCGATTCCATTCCTTTCCGTTTCGTTCCGCTCCGATCGTTCCGTTCTATTCGGGTTGATTCCATTCTATTCCACTCCATTCCATTCGATTCCATTCCATTCCATTCCATTCGATTCCATTCCATTCCATTCCATTCCATTCCATTCCATTCCATTCTATTGAATTCCATTCCATTCCATTCCATTCCATTCCATTCCAATCCATTCCATTCTACTCGGGTTGATTCCATTCCATTCCATTCCATTCCATTCCATTCCATTCCATTCCATTCCAATCCATTCCATTCTACTCGGGTTGATTCCATTCCATTCCATTCCATTCCATTCCATTCCCTTCCTTTCCATTCCATTCCATTCAATTCCATTCCATTCCATTCCATTCCATTCCATTAAATTCCATTCCATTCCATTCCATTCCATTCCATTCCATTCCATTAAGTTCTACTCGGGTTGATTCCATTCCATTCCATTCCATTCCATTCGATTCCATTCCATTCCATTCGATTCCATTCCATACCATTCCATTCCATTCCATTCCATTCCATTCCATTCCACTCTATTCTATTGAATTCCATTCCATTCCATTCCATTCCATTCCATTCCATTCCTATCCATTCCATTCTACTCGGGTTGATTCCATTCCATTCCATTCCATTCCATTCCATTCCCTTCCTTTCCATTCCATTCGGTTCCATTCGATTCTTTCGATTCCATTCTATTTCACTCCATTCCATTCGATTCCATTCCATTCCATTCGATTCCATTCCATTCCATTCCATTCCATTCCATTTCATTCTATTCCATTAAATTCCATTCCATTCCATTCCATTCCATTCCATTCCATTGCATTCCATTCCATTCCATTGCATTCGATTCCATTCCATTCCATTCCATTCCATTCCATTCCATTCCATTCCATTCGATTCCATTCCATTCCATTCCATTCCATTCCATTCCATTCCATTGCATTCCATTCCATTCCATTCCATTTGATTCCATTAGATTCCATTCCATTCCATTCCATTCCATTCCATTCAATTCCATTCCATTCCACACCGTTCTACTCGTGTTCATTCCATTCCATTCCATTCCATTCCATTCTATTCCATTGAATTTCATTCCATTCCATTCCATTCCGTTCTACTCGGGTTCATTCCATTCCATTCCATTCCATTCCATTCTATTCCATTTAATTCCATTCCTTTCTATTCGATTCCATTCCATTCCATTCCAATCCATTCCATTCCATTCCATTCCATTCCATTCCATTCCGTTCAACTCGGGTTGATTCCATTCCATTCCATTCCATTCCATTACGTTCCATTCCATTCCATTCCATTCGGTTCCATTCGATTCCATTCGATTCCATTCCATTTCAATCCATTCGATTCCATTCCTTTCCGTTTCGTTCCGCTCCGATCGTTCCGTTCTATTCGGGTTGATTCCATTCTATTCCACTCCATTCCATTCGATTCCATTCCATTCCATTCGATTCCATTCCATTCCATTCCATTCCATTCCATTCCATTCCATCCTATTCTATTGAATTCCATTCCATTCCATTCCATTCCATTCCATTCCAATCCATTCCATTCCATTCTATTCCATTGAATTCCATTCCATTCCATTCCATTCCATTCCATTCCATTCCATTCCATTCCATTCTATTCCATTGAATTCCATTCCATTCCATTCCATTCCATTCGATTCCATTCCATTCCATTACATTCCATTCCATTCCATTCCAATCCATTCCATTCTACTCTGCTTGATTCCATTCCATTCCATTCCATTCCATTCCATTCCATTCCATTCCATTGCATTCCATTCCAATCCAATCCATTCTACTCGGGTTGATTCCATTCCATTCCATTCCATTCCATTCCATTCCCTTCCTTTCCATTCCATTCCATTCCATTTCATTCCATTCCATTCCATTAAATTCCATTCCATTCCATTCCATTCCATTCCATTCCATTCCATTCCATTAAGTTCTACTCGGGTTGATTCCATTCCATTCCATTCCATTCCATTCCATTCCATTCCATTACGTTCCATTCCATTCCATTCCATTCGGTTCCATTCGATTCCATTCGATTCCATTCCATTTCAATCCATTCGATTCCATTCCTTTCCGTTTCGTTCCGCTCCGATCGTTCCGTTCTATTCGGGTTGATTCCATTCTATTCCACTCCATTCCATTCGATTCCATTCCATTCCATTCCATTCGATTCCATTCCATTCCATTCCATTCCATTCCATTCCATTCCATTCCATTCTATTGAATTCCATTCCATTCCATTCCATTCCATTCCATTCCAATCCATTCCATTCTACTCGGGTTGATTCCATTCCATTCCATTCCATTCCATTCAATTCCATTCCATTCCATTCCATTCCATTCCAATCCATTCCATTCTACTCGGGTTGATTCCATTCCATTCCATTCCATTCCATTCCATTCCCTTCCTTTCCATTCCATTCCATTCCATTCCATTCCATTAAATTCCATTCCATTCCATTCAATTCCATTCCATTCCATTCCATTAAGTTCTACTCAGGTTGATTCCATTCCATTCCATTCCATTCCATTCGATTCCATTCCATTCCATTCGATTCCATTCCATACCATTCCATTCCATTCCATTCCATTCCATTCCATTCCATTCTATTCTATTGAATTTCATTCCATTCCATTCCATTCCATTCCATTCCTATCCATTCCATTCTACTCGGGTTGATTCCATTCCATTCCATTCCATTCCATTCCATTCCATTCCCTTCCTTTCCATTCCATTCGGTTCCATTCGATTCTTTCGATTCCATTCTATTTCACTCCATTCCATTCGATTCCATTCGATTCCATTCGATTCCATTCCATTCCATTCCATTCCATTCCATTACATTTCATTCTATTCCATTAAATTCCATTCCATTCCATTCCATTCCATTCCATTCCATTCCATTCCATTCCATTGCATTCGATTCCATTCCATTCCATTCCATTCCATTCCATTCCATTCCATTCCATTCCATTCCATTCCATTCCATTCCATTCCATTCCATTCCATTCCATTCGATTCCATTCCATTCCATTCCATTTGATTCCATTCGATTCCATTCCATTCCATTCCATTCCATTCCATTCAATTCCATTCCATTCCACACCGTTCTACTCGTGTTCATTCCATTCCATTCCATTCTATTCCATTGAATTTCATTCCATTCCATTCCATTCCGTTCTACTCGGGTTCATTCCATTCCATTCCATTCCATTCCATTCTATTCCATTGAATTCCATTCCATTCCTTTCCATTCCGTTCCATTCCATTCCATTCCATTCCGTTAAGTTCTACTCGGGTTGATTCCATTCCATTCCATTCCATTCCATTCCATTCGATTCCATTCGATTCCATTCCATTCCATTCCATTCCATTCCATTCCATTCCAATCCATTCCATTCTACTCGGGTTGATTCCATTCCATTCCATTCCATTCCATTCCATTCCATTGCATTCCATTCCATTCCATTCCATTCCATTGCATTCCATTCCATTCCATTCCATTCCATTGCATTCCATTCCATTCCATTCCATTCCATTCCATTCCATTCCGTTCAACTCGGGTTGATTCCATTCCATTCCATTCCATTCCATTCAATTCCATTCAATTCCATTCGATTCCATTCCATTCCATTCCATTGCATTCCATTCCATTCCATTCCAACCCATTCCATTCTACTCGGATTGATTCCATTCCATTCCATTCCATTCCATTCCATTCCATTCAATTCCATTCCATTCCATTCCATTCCATTCCATTCCATTCCATTCCATTCCATTCCATTCCATTCCATTCCATTCCATTCCATTGCATTCGATTCCATTCCATTCCATTCCATTCCATTCCATTCCATTCCATTCCATTCCATTCGATTCCATTCCATTCCATTGCATTCCATTCCATTCCATTCCATTCCGTTCCATTCCATTCCATTCCATTCCATTAAGTTCTACACGGGTTGATTCCATTCCATTCCATTCCATTCCATTCCATTCCATTCCGTTCCATTCCATTCGATTCCATTCCATTCCATTCCGTTCCATTCAATTCCATTCCAATCCATTCCGTTCTACTCGGGTTGATTCCATTCCATTCCATTCCATTCCATTCCATTCCATTCCATTCCATTGCATTCCATTCCAATCCATTCCATTCTACTCGGGTTGATTCCATTCCATTCCATTCCATTCCATTCCATTCCCTTCCTTTCCATTCCATTCCATTCCATTTCATTCCATTCCATTCCATTAAATTCCATTCCATTCCATTCCATTCCATTCCATTCCATTCCATTAAGTTCTACTCGGGTTGATTCCATTCCATTCCATTCCATTCCATTCCATTCCATTCCATTCCATTCCATTCCATTGCATTCCATTCCATTCCATTCCATTCCATTCCATTCCATTCCATTCCATTCCGTTCAACTCGGGTTGATTCCATTCCATTCCATTCCATTCCATTCAATTCCATTCAATTCCATTCGATTCCATTCCATTCCATTCCATTGCATTCCATTCCATTCCATTCCAACCCATTCCATTCTACTCGGGTTGATTCCATTCCATTCCATTCCATTCCATTCCATTCCATTCCATTCCATTCCCTTCCATTCCTTTCCATTCGGTACCATTCGATTCCATTCGATTCCATTCCATTTCAATCCATTCCATTCCGTTCCGTTCCGTTCCGTTCCTTTCCGTTCCGTTCTATTCAGGTTGATTCCATTCTATTCCACTCCATTCCATTCGACTCCATTCGATTCCATTCGATTCCATTCCATTCCATTCCATTCCATTCCATTCCATTCTATTGTATTGAATTCCATTCCATTCCATTCCATTAAATTCCTATCCATTCCATTCTACTCGGGTTGATTCCAATCCATTCCATTCCATTCCATTCCATTCCATTCCATTCCATTCCATTCCATTCCATTCCATTCCGTTCTACTCGGGTTCATTCCATTCCATTCCATTCCATTCCATTCCATTCCATTCCATTCCATTCGATTCCATTCGATTCCATTCGATTCCATTCCATTCCATTCAATTCCATTCCATTCCATTCCATTCCAATCCATTCCATTCTACTCGGGTAGATTCCATTCCATTCCATTCCATTCCATGCCATTCCATTCCATTCCATTCCATTCCATTCCGTTCCATTCCATTCCATTCCATTCCATTAAGTTCTACTCGGGTTGATTCCATTCCATTCCATTCCATTCGATTCCATTCCATTCCATTCGATTCCATTCCATTCCATTCCATTCCATTCCATTCCAATCCATTCCATTCTACTCGGGTTGATTCCATTCCATTCCATTCCATTCCATTCCATTCCCTTCCTTTCCATTCCATTCCATTCCATTTAATTCCATTCCATTCCATTAAATTCCATTCCATTCCATTCCATTCCATTCCATTCCATTAAGTTCTACTCGGGTTGATTCCATTCCATTCCATTCCATTCCATTCCATTCCATTCCATTCCATTCCATTCCATTCCAATCCATTCCATTCTACTCGGGTTGATTCCATTCCATTCCATTCCATTCCATTACGTTCCATTCCATTCCATTCCATTCGGTTCCATTCGATTCCATTCGATTCCATTCCATTTCAATCCATTCGATTCCATTCCTTTCCGTTTCGTTCCGCTCCGATCGTTCCGTTCTATTCGGGTTGATTCCATTCTATTCCACTCCATTCCATTCGATTCCATTCCATTCCATTCGATTCCATTCCATTCCATTCCATTCCTTTCCATTCCATTCCATCCTATTCTATTTTATTCCATTCCATTCCATTCCATTCCATTCCATTCCAATCCATTCCATTCTACTCGGGTTGATTCCATTCCATTCCATTCCATTCCATTCCATTCCATTCCATTCAATTCCAATCCATTCCATTCTACTCGGGTTGATTCCATTCCATTCCATTCCATTCCATTCCATTCCATTCCATTCCATTCCATTCCAATCCATTCCATTCTACTCGGGTTGATTCCATTCCATTCCATTCCATTCCATTCCATTCCCTTCCTTTCCATTCCATTCAGTTCCAGTCGATTCTTACGATTCCATTCTATTTCACTCCATTCCATTCGATTCCATTCGATTCCATTCGATTCCATTCCATTCCATTCCATTCCATTCCATTCCATTCCATTCCATTCCATTTCATTCTATACCATTAAATTTCATTCCATTCCATTCCATTCCATTCCATTCCATTCCATTCCATTCCATTCCATTCCATTCCATTCCATTCCATTCCATTGCATTCGATTCCATTCCATTCCATTCCATTCCATTCCATTCCATTCCATTCGATTCCATTCCATTCCATTCCATTCCATTTGATTCCATTCGATTCCATTCCATTCCATTCGATTCCATTCCATTCCATTCCATTCCATTCCATTCCATTCCATCCTATTCTATTGAATTCCATTCCATTCCATTCCATTCCAATCCATTCCATTCCATTCTATTCAATTGAATTCCATTCCATTCCATTCCATTCCATTCCATTCCATTCCATTCCATTCTATTCCATTGAATTCCATTCCATTCCATTCCATTCCATTCGATTCCATTCCATTCCATTCCATTCAATTACATTCCATTCCAATCCATTCCATTCTACTCTGGTTGATTCCATTCCATTCCATTCCATTCCATTCCATTCCATTCCATTCCATTCCATTGCATTCCATTCCAATCCAATCCATTCTACTCGGGTTGATTCCATTCCATTCCATTCCATTCCATTCCATTCCGTTCCTTTCCATTCCATTCCATTCCATTTCATTCCATTCCATTCCATTAAATTCCATTCCATTCCATTCCATTCCATTCCATTCCATTCCATTCCATTAAGTTCTACTCGGGTTGATTCCATTCCATTCCATTCCATTCCATTCCATTCCATTCCATTCCATTACGTTCCATTCCATTCCATTCCATTCGGTTCCATTCGATTCCATTCGATTCCATTCCATTTCAATCCATTCGATCCCATTCCTTTCCGTTTCGTTCCGCTCCGATCGTTCCGTTCTATTCGGGTTGATTCCATTCTATTCCACTCCATTCCATTCGATTCCATTCCATTCCATTCCATTCGATTCCATTCCATTCCATTCCATTCCATTCCATTCCATTCCATTCCATTCTATTGAATTCCATTCCATTCCATTCCATTCCATTCCATTCCATTCCAATCCATTCCATTCTACTCGGGTTGATTCCATTCCATTCCATTCCATTCCATTCCATTCCATTCCATTCTATTCCAATCCATTCCATTCTACTCGGGTTGATTCCATTCCATTCCATTCCATTCCATTCCATTCCCTTCCTTTCCATTCCATTCCATTCCATTCCATTCCATTCCATTCCATTCCATTCCATTAAATTCCATTCCATTCCATTCAATTCCATTCCATTCCATTCCATTAAGTTCTACTCGGGTTGATTCCATTCCATTCCATTCCATTGCATTCCATTCCATTCGATTCCATTCCATTCCATTCGATTCCATTCCATACCATTCCATTCCATTCCATTCCATTCCATTCCATTCCATTCCATTTTATTCTATTGAATTCCATTCCATTCCATTCCATTCCATTCCATTCCTATCCATTCCATTCTACTCGGGTTGATTCCATTCCATTCCATTCCATTCCATTCCATTCCCTTCCTTTCCATTCCATTCGGTTCCATTCGATTCTTTCGATTCCATTCTATTTCACTCCATTCCATTCGATTCCATTCGATTCCATTCCATTCCATTCCATTCCATTCCATTCCATTCCATTCCATTCCATTACATTTCATTCTATTCCATTAAATTCCATTCCATTCCATTCCATTCCATTCCATTCCATTCCATTACATTTCATTCTATTCCATTAAATTCCATTCCATTCCATTCCATTCCATTCCATTCCATTCCATTCCATTCCATTGCATTCGATTCCATTCCATTCCATTCCATTCCATTCCATTCCATTCCATTCCATTCGATTCCATTCCATTCCATTCCATTCCATTCCATTCCATTCCATTCGATTCCATTCCATTCCATTCCATTTGATTCCATTCGATTCCATTCCATTCCATTCCATTCCATTCCATTCAATTCCATTCCATTCCACACCGTTCTACTCGTGTTGATTCCATTCCATTCCATTCCATTCCATTCTATTCCATTGAATTTCATTCCATTCCATTCCATTCCGTTCTACTGGGGTTCTTTCCATTCCATTCCATTCCATTCCATTCTATTCCATTGAATTCCATTCCATTCCTTTCCATTCCGTTCCATTCCATTCCATTCCATTCCATTAAGTTCTACTCGGGTTGATTCCATTCCATTCCATTCCATTCCATTCCATTCCATTCGATTCCATTCGATTCCATTCCATTCCATTCCATTCCTTTCCATTCCATTCCAATCCATTCCATTCTACTCGGGTTGATTCCGTTCCATTCCATTCCATTCCATTCCATTCCATTGCATTCCATTCCATTCCATTCCATTCCATTGCAACCCATTCCATTCTACTCGGGTTGATTCCATTCCATTCCATTCCATTCCATTCCATTCCATTCCATTCCATTCCATTCCCTTCCATTCCTTTCCATTCGGTACCATTCGATTCCATTCGATTCCATTCCATTTCAATCCATTCCATTCCGTTCCGTTCCGTTCCGTTCCTTTCCGTTCCGTTCTATTCGGGTTGATTCCATTCTATTCCACTCCATTCCATTCGATTCCAATCGATTCCATTCGATTCCATTCCATTCCATTCCATTCCATTCCATTCCATTCTATTGTATTGAATTCCATTCCATTCCATTCCATTAAACTCCTATCCATTCCATTCTACTCGGGTTGATTCCAATCCATTCCATTCCATTCCATTCCATTCCATTTCATTCCATTCCATTCCATTCCATTCCATTCCATTCCGTTCTACTCGGGTTCATTCCATTCCATTCCATTCCATTCCATTCCATTCCATTCCATTCCATTCGATTCCATTCGATTCCATTCGATTCCATTCCATTCCATTCAATTCCATTCCATTCCATTCCATTCCAATCCATTCCATTCTACTCGGGTAGATTCCATTCCATTCCATTCCATTCCATGCCATTCCATTCCATTCCATTCCATTCCATTCCGTTCCATTCCATTCCATTCCATTCCATTAAGTTCTACTCGGGTTGATTCCATTCCATTCCATTCCATTCCATTCCATTCCATTCCATTCCATTCCATTCCAATCCGTTCCATTCTACTCGGGTTGATTCCATTCCATTCCATTCCATTCCATTCCATTCCCTTCCTTTCCATTCCATTCCATTCCATTTCATTCCATTCCATTCCATTAAATTCCATTCCATTCCATTCCATTCCATTCCATTCCATTCCATTAAGTTCTACTCGGGTTGATTCCATTCCATTCCATTCCATTCCATTCCATTCCATTCCATTCCATTCCATTCCAATCCATTCCATTCTACTCGGGTTGATTCCATTCCATTCCATTCCATTCCATTACGTTCCATTCCATTCCATTCCATTCGGTTCCATTCGATTCCATTCGATTCCATTCCATTTCAATCCATTCGATTCCATTCCTTTCCGTTTCGTTCCGCTCCGATCGTTCCGTTCTATTCGGGTTGATTCCATTCTATTCCACTCCATTCCATTCGATTCCATTCCATTCCATTCGATTCCATTCCATTCCATTCCATTCCATTCCATTCCATTCCATTCCATCCTATTCTATTGAATTCCATTCCATTCCATTCCATTCCATTCCATTGCAATCCATTCCATTCTACTCGGGTTGATTCCATTCCATTCCATTCCATTCCATTCCATTCCATTCCATTCCATTCCATTCCATTCCATTCCATTCCAATCCATTAAATTCTACTCGGGTTGATTCCATTCCATTCCATTCCATTCCATTCCATTCCATTCCATTCCATTCCATTCCATTCCATTCCAATCCATTCCATTCTACTCGGGTTGATTCCATTCCATTCCATTCCATTCCATTCCATTCCCTTCCTTTCCATTCCATTCGGTTCCAGTCGATTCTTACGATTCCATTCTATTTCACTCCATTCCATTCGATTCCATTCGATTCCATTCGATTCCATTCCATTCCATTCCATTCCATTCCATTCCATTCCATTCCATTTCATTCTATTCCATTAAATTCCATTCCATTCCATTCCATTCCATTCCATTCCATTCCATTCCATTGCATTCGATTCCATTCCATTCCATTCCATTCCATTCCATTCCATTCCATTCGATTCCATTCGATTCCATTCCATTCCATTCCATTCCATTTGATTCCATTCGATTCGATTCCATTCCATTCCATTCCATTCCATTCAATTCCATTCCATTCCATACCGTTCTACTCGTGTTCATTCCATTCCATTCCATTCCATTCCATTCTATTCCATGGAATTTCATTCCATTCCATTCCATTCCGTTCTACTCGGGTTCATTCCATTCCATTCCATTCCATTCCATTCTATTCCATTGAATTCCATTCCATTCCTTTCCATTCCGTTCCATTCCATTCCATTCCATTCCATTAAGTTCTACTCGGGTTGATTCCATTCCATTCCATTCCATTAATTTCTACTCGGGTTGATTTCATTCTATTCCACTCCATTCCATTCGATTCCATTCGATTCCATTCCATTCCATTCCGTTCCATTCCATTCCATTCCATTCCATTTCATTCCAGTCCATTCCATTCGATTCCATTCCCTTCCGTTCTATTCTATTGAATTCCATTGCATTCCATTCCATTCCATTCCTATCCATTCCATTCTACTCGGGTTGATTCCATTCCTTTCCATTCAATTTCATTCCATTCCATTCCATTCCGCTCTACTCGGGTTCATTCCATTCCATTCCATTCCATTTGATTCCATTCCATTCCATTCCATTCCTTTCCCTTCTACTCGGGTCCACTCCATTCCATTCCATTCCACTCCATTCCGTTCTGTTCCATTGGATTCCATTCCATTCCTTTCCAATCCATTCCATTCTACTCGGGTTGATTCCATTCCATTCCATTCCATTCCATTTCATTCCAGTCCATTCCATTCGATTCTATTCCATTCCATTCCATTTCATTGCATACCATTCCATTCCATTCCATTCCATTCCATTCCATTCCATTCCATTCCATTCCATTCCATTCCATTCCATTCCTTTCTACTCGGGTTGATTCCATTCTATTCCATTCCATTCCATTCTATTCCATTCGATTCCATTCGATTCCATTCCATTCCATTCCATTCCATTCCATTCCATTCTACTCGGGTTCATTCCATTCCATTGCATTCCATTCTATTGTATTCCATTGAATTCCATTCCATTCCATTCCATTCCATTCCTTTCCATTCCATTCCATTCCATTCCATTCCATTCCATTCCATTCCATTCCACTCCATTCCGTTCTACTCGGGTTGATTCCATTCCATTCCATTCCATTCCATTGAATTCCAATCCATTCCTTTCCATTCCAATCCATTCCATTCCATTCCATTCCATTCCATTCCGTTCAACTCGGGTTGATTCCATTCCATTCCATTCCATTCCATTCCATTCCATTCCATTCCATTCGATTGCATTCGATTCCATTCCATTCCATTCCATTCCATTCCATTCCATTCCATTCCATTCCATTCCATTCCATTCCATTTGATTCCATTCGATTCCATTCCATTCGATTCCATTCGATTCCATTCGATTCCATTCCATTCCATTCCATTCCATTCCATTCCATTCCATTCCATTCCGTTCTACTCGGGTTCATTCCATTGCATTCCATTCAATTCCATTCTATTCCATTGAATTTCATTCCATTCCATTCCATTCCATTCCATTCCATTCCATTCCATTCTATTCCATTGAATTTCATTCCATTCCATTCCATTCCATTCCATTCCATTCCATTCCATTCCATTCCATTCCATTCCATTCCATTCTACTGGGGTTGATTCCATTCCATTCCATTCCATTCCATTCCATTCCATTCCATTCCATTCCATTCCATTCGATTCCATTCGATTCCATTCGATTCCATTCCAATCCATTCCATTCCATTCCAGTCCATTCCATTCTACTCGGGTTGATTCCATTCCATTCCATTCCATTCCATTCCATTCCATTCCATTCCATTCCATTCCATTCCATTCCCTTCCATTCCATTCCATTCGGTTCCATTCGATTCCATTCGATTCCATTCCATTTCACTCCGTTCCATTCCATTCCGTTAAGTTCCGTTCTGTTCCGTTCCGTTCCATTCTATTCGTGTTGATACCATTCTATTCCACTCCATTCCATTCGATTCCATTCGATTCCATTCCATTCCATTCCGTTCCATTCCATTCCATTCCATTCCATTCCCTTCCATTCTATTCTATTGAATTCCATTGCATTCCATTCCATTCCATTCCTATCCATTCCATTCTAGTCGGGTTGATTCCATTCCTTTCCATTCCATTCCATTCCATTCCATTCCATTCCATTCCATTCCGTTCAACTCGGGTTGATTGCATTCCACTCCATTCCATTCCATTCGATTCCATTCAATTCCATTCGATTCCATTCCATTCCATTCCATTCCATTCCATTCCATTCCGTTCCATTAAATTCCATTCCATTCCATTCCATTCCATTCCATTCCGTTCTACTCGGGTAGATTCCATTCCATTCCATTCCATTCCATTCCATTCCATTCCATTCCATTCCATTCCATTCCATTCCATTCCGTTCTACTCGGGTTCATTCCATTCCATTCCATTCCATTCCATACTATTCCATTGAATTCCATTCCATTCCATTCCATTCCTTTCCATTCCATTCCATTCCATTCCATTAAGTTCTACTCGGGTTGATTCCATTCCATTCCATTCCATTCCATTCCATTCGATTCCATTCGATTCCATTCCATTCCATTCCATTCCATTCCATTCCATTCCATTCCATTCCAATCCATTCCATTCTACTCGGGTTGATTCCATTCCATTCCATTCCATTCCATTCCATTCCATTCCATTCCATTCCATTCCATTCCATTCCGTTCAACTCGGGTTGATTCCATTCCATTCCATTCCATTCCATTCGATTCCATTCAATTACATTCAATTCCATTCCATTCCATTCCATTCCATTCCATTCCATTCCATTCCAACCCATTCCATTCTACTCGGGTTGATTCCATTCCATTCCATTCCATTCCATTCCATTCCATTCCATTCCATTCCATTCCATTCCATTCCATTCCATTCCATTCGGTACCATTCGATTCCATTCGATTCCATTCCATTTCAATCCATTACATTCCGTTCCGTTCCGTTCCTTTCCGTTCCGTTCTATTCGGGTTGATTCCATTCTATTCCACTCCATTCCATTCGATTCCATTCGATTCCATTCGATTCCATTCCATTCCATTCCATTCCATTCCATTCTATTGTATTGAATTCCATTCCATTCCATTCCATTAAATTCCTATCCATTCCATTCTACTCGGGTTGATTCCAATCCATTGCATTCCATTCCATTCCATTCCATTCCATTCCATTCCATTCCATTCCATTCCATTCCATTCCATTCCGTTCTACTCGGGTTCATTCCATTCCATTCCATTCCATTCCATTCCATTCCATTCCATTCCATTCCATTCCATTCGATTCCATTCGATTCCATTCCATTCCATTCAATTCCATTCCATTCCATTCCATTCCAATCCATTCCATTCTACTCGGGTAGATTCCATTCCATTCCATTCCATTCCATTCCATGCCATTCCATTCCATTCCATTCCATTCCATTCCGTTCCATTCCATTCCATTCCATTCCATTAAGTTCTACTCGGGTTGATTCCATTCCATTCCATTCCATTCCATTCCATTCCGTTCCATTCGATTCCATTCCATTCCATTCCATTCCATTCCTTTCCATTCCAATCCATTCCATTCTACTCGGGTTGATTCCATTCCATTCCCTTCCATTCCATTACGTTCCATTCCTTTCCATTCCATTCGGTTCCATTCGATTCCATTCGGTTACATTCCATTCCATTCCATTCGATTCCATTCGATTCCATTCGATTCCATTCCATTCCATTCCATTCCATTCCATTCCATTCTATTCTATTGAATTCCATTCCATTCCATTCCATTCCATTCCATTCCATTCCATTCCATTCCAATCCATTCCATTCTTCTCAGGTTGATTCCATTCCATTCCATTCCATTCCATTCCATTCCATTCCATTCCATTCCATTCCATTCCATTCCATTCCGTTCAACTCGGGTTGATTCCATTCCATTCAATTCCATTCCATTTGATTCCATTCAATTACATTCGATTCCATTCCATTCCATTCCATTCCATTCCATTCCATTCCATTCCAACCCATTCCATTCTACTCGGGTTGATTCCATTCCATTCCATTCCATTCCATTCCATTCCATTCCATTCCATTCCATTCCATTCCATTCCATTCGGTACCATTCGATTCCATTCGATTCCATTCCATTTCAATCCATTACATTCCGTTCCGTTCCGTTCCTTTCCGTTCCGTTCTATTCGGGTTGATTCCATTCTATTCCACTCCATTCCATTCGATTCCATTCGATTCCATTCGATTCCATTCCATTCCATTCCATTCCATTGCATTCTATTGTATTGAATTCCATTCCATTCCATTCCATTAAATTCCTATCCATTCCATTCTACTCGGGTTGATTCCAATCCATTCCATTCCATTCCATTCCATTCCATTCCATTCCATTCCATTCCATTCCATTCCATTCCATTCCGTTCTACTCGGGTTCATTCCATTCCATTCCATTCCATTCCATTCCATTCCATTCCATTCCATTCCATTCCATTCCATTCCATTCGATTCCATTCGATTCCATTCCATTCCATTCAATTCCATTCCATTCCATTCCATTCCAATCCATTCCATTCTACTCGGGTAGATTCCATTCCATTCCATTCCATTCCATTCCATTCCATGCCATTCCATTCCATTCCATTCCAATCCATTCCATTCTTCTCGGGTTGATTCCATTCCATTCCATTCCATTCCATTCCATTCCATTCCATTCCATTCCATTCCATTCCATTCCATTCCATTCCGTTCAACTCGGGTTGATTCCATTCCATTCAATTCCATTCCATTTGATTCCATTCAATTACATTCGATTCCATTCCATTCCATTCCATTCCATTCCATTCCATTCCATTCCAACCCATTCCATTCTACTCGGGTTGATTCCATTCCATTCCATTCCATTCCATTCCATTCCATTCCATTCCATTCCATTCCATTCCATTCCATTCCATTCGGTACCATTCGATTCCATTCGATTCCATTCCATTTCAATCCATTACATTCCGTTCCGTTCCGTTCCTTTCCGTTCCGTTCTATTCGGGTTGATTCCATTCTATTCCACTCCATTCCATTCGATTCCATTCGATTCCATTCGATTCCATTCCATTCCATTCCATTCCATTGCATTCTATTGTATTGAATTCCATTCCATTCCATTCCATTAAATTCCTATCCATTCCATTCTACTCGGGTTGATTCCAATCCATTCCATTCCATTCCATTCCATTCCATTCCATTCCATTCCATTCCATTCCATTCCATTCCATTCCATTCCGTTCTACTCGGGTTCATTCCATTCCATTCCATTCCATTCCATTCCATTCCATTCCATTCCATTCCATTCCATTCCATTCGATTCCATTCGATTCCATTCCATTCCATTCAATTCCATTCCATTCCATTCCATTCCAATCCATTCCATTCTACTCGGGTAGATTCCATTCCATTCCATTCCATTCCATTCCATTCCATGCCATTCCATTCCATTCCATTCCATTCCATTCCGTTCCATTCCATTCCATTCCATTCCATTAAGTTCTACTCGGGTTGATTCCATTCCATTCCATTCCATTCCATTCCATTCCGTTCCATTCGATTCCATTCCATTCCATTCCATTCCATTCCTTTCCATTCCAATCCATTCCATTCTACTCGGGTTGATTCCATTCCATTCCCTTCCATTCCATTACGTTCCATTCCTTTCCATTCCATTCGGTTCCATTCGATTCCATTCGGTTACATTCCATTCCATTCCATTCGATTCCATTCGATTCCATTCGATTCCATTCCATTCCATTCCATTCCATTCCATTCCATTCCATTCTATTCTATTGAATTCCATTCCATTCCATTCCATTCCATTCCATTCCATTCCTTTCCACTCCATTCCAATCCATTCCATTCTTCTCGGGTTGATTCCATTCCATTCCATTCCATTCCATTCCATTCCATTCCATTCCATTCCATTCCAATCCATTCCATTCTACTCGGGTTGATTCCATTCCATTCCATTCCATTCCATTCCATTCCCTTCCTTTCCATTCCATTCGGTTCCATTCGATTCTTTCGATTCCATTCTATTTCACTCCATTGCATTCGATTCCTTTCGATTCCATTCGATTCCATTCCATTCCATTCCATTCCATTCCATTCTATTCCATTAAATTCCATTCCATTCCATTCCATTCCATTCCATTCCATTCCATTCCATTGCATTCGATTCCATTCCATTCCATTCCATTCCATTCCATTCCATTCCATTCCATTCGATTCCATTCGATTCCATTCCATTCCCTTCCATTCCATTCCATTCCATTCGATTCCATTCCATTCCATTCCATTCGATTCCATTCGATTCCATTCCATTCCATTCCATTCCATTCCATTCAATTCCATTCCATTCCATGCCGTTCCACTCGTGTTCATTCCATTCCATTCCATTCCATTCCATTCTATTCCATTGAATTCCATTCCATTCCATTCCGTTCCATTCCATTCCATTCCATTCCATTCCATTCCATTCCATTCCATTCCATTCCGTTCTACTCGGGTTGATTCCATTCCATTCCATTCCATTCCATTCCATTCCATTGAATTCCATTCCATTCCATTCCATTCCATTCCATTCCGTTTTACTCGGGTTGATTCCATTCCATTCCATTCCATCCCATTCCATTCGATTCCATTCGATTCCATTCGATTCCATTCCATTCAATTCCATTCCATTCCATTCCATTCCATTCTATTCTATTGAATTCCATTCCATTCCATTCCATTCCATTCCTATCCATTCCATTCTACTCGGGTTGATTCCATTCCATTCCATTCCATTCCATTGCGCTCTACTCGGGATCATTCCATTCGATTCCATTCCATTCCATTCCATTCCATTCCATTCCATTCCATTCCATTCCATTCCATTCCATTCCGTTCTACTCGGGTCCATTCCATTCCATTCTATTCCACTCGATTCCATTCCATTCCATTCGATTCCATTCCATTCCATTCCATTCCAATCCATTCCATTCTACTCGGGTTGATTCCATTCGATTCCATTCGATTCCATTCCATTCAATTCCATTCCATTCCATTCCATTCCATTCTATTCTATTGAATTCCATTCCATTCCATTCCATTCCATTCCTATCCATTCCATTCTACTCGGGTTGATTCCATTCCATTCCATTCCATTCCATTCCATTCCATTCCATTCCATTGCGCTCTACTCGGGATCATTCCATTCGATTCCATTCCATTCCATTCCATTTCACTCCATTCCATTCCATTCTGTTCCGTTCCGTTCCATTCCGTTCCGTTCTATTCGGGTTGATTCCATTCTATTCCACTCCATTCCATTCGATTCCATTCGATTCGATTCCATTCCATTCCATTCCATTCCATTCCATTCCATTTCATTCCATTACGTTCGATTCCATTCGTTTCCATTCCATTCCATTCCATTCCATTCCATTTCAATCCATTCCATTCTACTCGGGTTGATTCCTTTCCATTCCATTCCATTCCATTCCATGCCATTCCATTCCCTTCCATTCCATTCCATTCGGTTCCATTCGATTCCATTCGATTCCATTCCATTTCACTCCATTCCATTCCATTCTGTTCCGTTCCGTTCCATTCCGTTACGTTGTATTCGGGTTGATTCCATTCTATTCCACTCCATTCCATTCGATTCCATTCGATTCCATTCCATTCCATTCCATTCCATTCCATTCAATTCCATTCCATTCCATTCCGTTCAACTCGGGTTGATTCCATTCCATTCCATTCCATTCCATTCCATTCCATTCAATTCCATTCGATTCCATTCCATTCCATTCCATTGCATTCCATTCCATTCCATTCCAACCCATTCCATTCTACTCGGGTTGATTCCATTCCATTCCATTCCATTCCATTCCATTCGATTCCATTCCATTCCATTCCATTCCAATCCATTCCATTCTACTTGGGTTGATTCCATTCGATTCCATTCCATTCCATTCCATTCCATTCCCTTCCATTCCATTCCATTCGGTTCCATTCGATTCCATTCGATTCCATTCCATTTCACTCCATTCCATTCCATTCTGTTCCGTTCCGTTCCATTCCGTTCCGTTCTATTCGGGTTGATTCCATTCTATTCCACTCCATTCCATTCGATTCCATTCGATTCCATTCGATTCCATTCCATTCCATTCCATTCTATTCCATTCTATTGTATTGAATTCCATTCCATTCCATTCCATTAAATTCCTATCCATTCCATTCTACTCGGGTTGATTCCAATCCATTCCATTCCATTCCATTCCATTCCATTCCATTCCATTCCATTCCATTCCATTCCATTCCGTTCTACTCGGGTTCATTCCATTCCATTCCATTCCATTCCATTCCATTCCATTCCATTCCATTCCATTCCATTCGATTCCATTCGATTCCATTCCATTCCATTCAATTCCATTCCATTCCATTCCATTCCAATCCATTCCATTCTACTCGGGTAGATTCCATTCCATTCCATTCCATTCCATTCCATGCCATTCCATTCCATTCCATTCCATTCCATTCCGTTCCATTCCATTCCATTCCATTCCATTAAGTTCTACTCGGGTTGATTCCATTCCATTCCATTCCATTGCATTCCATTCCGTTCCATTCGATTCCATTCCATTCCATTCCATTCCATTCCTTTCCATTCCAATCCATTCCATTGTACTCGGGTTGATTCCATTCCATTCCCTTCCATTCCATTACGTTCCATTCCTTTCCATTCCATTCGGTTCCATTCGATTCCATTCGGTTACATTCCATTCCATTCCACTCGATTCCATTCGATTCCATTCGATTCCATTCCATTCCATTCCATTCCATTCTATTCTATTGAATTCCATTCCATTCCATTCCATTCCATTCCATTCCATTCCATTCCATTCCAATCCATTCCATTCTTCTCGGGTTGATTCCATTCCATTCCATTCCATTCCATTCCATTCCATTCCATTCCATTCCATTCCATTCCATTCCGTTCAACTCGGGTTGATTCCATTCCATTCCATTCCATTCCATTTGATTCCATTCAATTACATTCGATTCCATTCCATTCCATTCCATTCCATTCCATTCCATTCCATTCCATTCCAACCCATTCCATTCTACTCGGGTTGATTCCATTCCATTCCATTCCATTCCATTCCATTCCATTCCATTCCATTCCATTCCATTCCATTCCATTCCATTCGGTACCATTCGATTCCATTCGATTCCATTCCATTTCAATCCATTACATTCCGTTCCGTTCCGTTCCTTTCCGTTCCGTTCTATTCGGGTTGATTCCATTCTATTCCACTCCATTCCATTCGATTCCATTCGATTCCATTCGATTCCATTCCATTCCATTCCATTCCATTCCATTCCATTCTATTGTATTGAATTCCATTCCATTCCATTCCATTAAATTCCTATCCATTCCATTCTACTCGGGTTGATTCCAATCCATTCCATTCCATTCCATTCCATTCCATTCCATTCCATTCCATTCCATTCCATTCCGTTCTACTCGGGTTCATTCCATTCCATTCCATTCCATTCCATTCCATTCCATTCCATTCCATTCCATTCCATTCCATTCGATTCCATTCGATTCCATTCCATTCCCTTCAATTCCATTCCATTCCATTCCATTCCAATCCATTCCATTCTACTCGGGTAGATTCCATTCCATTCCATTCCATTCCATTCCATGCCATTCCATTCCATTCCATTCCATTCCATTCCGTTCCATTCCATTCCATTCCATTCCATTAAGTTCTACTCGGGTTGATTCCATTCCATTCCATTCCATTCCATTCCATTCCGTTCCATTCGATTCCATTCCATTCCATTCCATTCCATTCCTTTCCATTCCAATCCATTCCATTCTACTCGGGTTGATTCCATTCCATTCCCTTCCATTCCATTACGTTCCATTCCTTTCCATTCCATTCGGTTCCATTCGATTCCATTCGGTTACATTCCATTCCATTCCATTCGATTCCATTCGATTCCATTCGATTCCATTCCATTCCATTCCATTCCATTCCATTCCATTCTATTCTATTGAATTCCATTCCATTCCATTCCATTCCATTCCATTCCATTCCATTCCATTCCAATACATTCCATTCTTCTCGGGTTGATTCCATTCCATTCCATTCCATTCCATTCCATTCCATTCCATTCCATTCCATTCCAATCCATTCCATTCTACTCGGGTTGATTCCATTCCATTCCATTCCATTCCATTCCATTCCCTTCCTTTCCATTCCATTCGGTTCCATTCGATTCTTTCGATTCCATTCTATTTCACTCCATTGCATTCGATTCCTTTCGATTCCATTCGATTCCATTCCATTCCATTCCATTCCATTCCATTCCATTCTATTCCATTAAATTCCATTCCATTCCATTCCATTCCATTCCATTCCATTCCATTCCATTCCATTCCATTGCATTCGATTCCATTCCATTCCATTCCATTCCATTCCATTCCATTCCATTCGATTCCATTCGATTCCATTCCATTCCCTTCCATTCCATTCCATTCCATTCGATTCCATTCCATTCCATTCCATTCGATTCCATTCGATTCCATTCCATTCCATTCCATTCCATTCCATTCAATTCCATTCCATTCCATGCCGTTCCACTCGTGTTCATTCCATTCCATTCCATTCCATTCCATTCTATTCCATTGAATTCCATTCCATTCCATTCCATTCCGTTCCATTCCATTCTATTCCATTCCATTCCATTCCATTCCATTCCATTCCATTCCGTTCTACTCGGGTTGATTCCATTCCATTCCATTCCATTCCATTCCATTCCATTGAATTCCATTCCATTCCATTCCATTCCATTCCATTCCATTCCGTTTTACTCGGGTTGATTCCATTCCATTCCATTCCATCCCATTCCATTCGATTCCATTCGATTCCATTCGATTCCATTCCATTCAATTCCATTCCATTCCATTCCATTCCATTCTATTCTATTGAATTCCATTCCATTCCATTCCATTCCATTCCTATCCATTCCATTCTACTCGGGTTGATTCCATTCCATTCCATTCCATTCCATTCCATTGCGCTCTACTCGGGATCATTCCATTCGATTCCATTCCATTCCATTCCATTCCATTCCATTCCATTCCATTCCATTCCATTCCATTCCATTCCATTCCATTCCATTCAATTCCATTCCGTTCTACTCGGGTCCATTCCATTCCATTCTATTCCACTCGATTCCATTCCATTCCATTCGATTCCATTCCATTCCATTCCATTCCAATCCATTCCATTCTACTCGGGTTGATTCCATTCGATTCCATTCGATTCCATTCCATTCAATTCCATTCCATTCCATTCCATTCCATTCTATTCTATTGAATTCCATTCCATTCCATTCCATTCCATTCCTATCCATTCCATTCTACTCGGGTTGATTCCATTCCATTCCATTCCATTCCATTCCATTCCATTCCATTCCATTGCGCTCTACTCGGGATCATTCCATTCGATTCCATTCCATTCCATTCCATTTCACTCCATTCCATTCCATTCTGTTCCGTTCCGTTCCATTCCGTTCCGTTCTATTCGGGTTGATTCCATTCTATTCCACTCCATTCCATTCGATTCCATTCGATTCGATTCCATTCCATTCCATTCCATTCCATTCCATTCCATTCCATTCCATTACGTTCGATTCCATTCGTTTCCATTCCATTCCATTCCATTCCATTCCATTTCAATCCATTCCATTCTACTCGGGTTGATTCCTTTCCATTCCATTCCATTCCATTCCATGCCATTCCATTCCCTTCCATTCCATTCCATTCGGTTCCATTCGATTCCATTCGATTCCATTCCATTTCACTCCATTCCATTCCATTCTGTTCCGTTCCGTTCCATTCCGTTACGTTCTATTCGGGTTGATTCCATTCTATTCCACTCCATTCCATTCGATTCCATTCGATTCCATTCCATTCCATTCCATTCCATTCCATTCAATTCCATTCCATTCCATTCCGTTCAACTCGGGTTGATTCCATTCCATTCCATTCCATTCCATTCCATTCCATTCAATTCCATTCGATTCCATTCCATTCCATTCCATTCCATTGCATTCCATTCCATTCCATTCCAACCCATTCCATTCTACTCGGGTTGATTCCATTCCATTCCATTCCATTCCATTCCATTCGATTCCATTCCATTCCATTCCATTCCAATCCATTCCATTCTACTTGGGTTGATTCCATTCGATTCCATTCCATTCCATTCCATTCCATTCCCTTCCATTCCATTCCATTCGGTTCCATTCGATTCCATTCGATTCCATTCCATTTCACTCCATTCCATTCCATTCTGTTCCGTTCCGTTCCATTCCGTTCCGTTCTATTCAGGTTGATTCCATTCTATTCCACTCCATTCCATTCGATTCCATTCGATTCGATTCCATTCCATTCCATTCCATTCCATTCCATTCCATTCCATTACATTACGTTCGATTCCATTCGATTCCATTCGATTCCATTCCATTCCATTCCATTCCATTCCATTCCAATCCATTCCATTACATTCGATTCCATTCGATTCCATTCCATTCCATTCCATTCCATTCCATTCCATTCCATTCCATTCCATTCCATTCCATTCCATACCATTCCGTTCTACTCGGGTTCATTCCATTCCATTCCATTCCATTCCATTCTATTCCATTGAATTCCATTCCATTGAATTCCATTCCATTCCATTCCATTCCATTCCATTCCGTTCTACTCGTGTTGATCCAATTCCATTCCTTTCCATTCCATTCCATTCCATTCCATTGAATTCCGTTCCATTCCATTCCATTCCATTCCATTCCATTCCATTCCATTCCATTCCATTCCATTCCGTTCTACTCGGGTTGATTTCATTCCATTCCATTCCATTCTATTCCATTCCATTCCATTCTATTCGATTCCATTCGATTCCATTCGATTCCATTCGATTCCATTCCATTCCATTCCATTCCATTCCATTCCATTCCATTCCATTCCTTTCAATTCTATTCTATTGAATTCCATTCCATTCCATTCCATTCCATTCCAATCCATTCCATTCTACTCGGGTTCACTCCATTCCATTCCATTCCATTCCATTCCATTAAATTCCATTCCATTCCATTCCATTCCATTCCATTCCATTCCATTCCATTCCATTAAGTTCTACTCGGGTTGATTCCATTCCATTCCATTCCATTCCATTCCATTCCATTCCATTCCATTCCATTCGATTCCATTCCATTCCATTCCATTCCATTCCATTCCATTCCAATCCATTCCATTCTACTCGGGTTGATTCCATTCCATTCCACTCCATTCCATTACGTTCCATTCCATTCCATTCCATTCGGTTCCATTCGATTCCATTCGATTCCATTCCATTTCAATCCATTCGATTCCATTCCTTTCCGTTTCGTTCCGCTCCGATCGTTCCGTTCTATTCGGGTTGATTCCATTCTATTCCACTACATTCCATTCGATTCCATTCTATTCCATTCGATTCCATTCCATTCCATTCCATTCCATTCCATTCCATTCCATTCCATTCCATTCTATTCTATTGAATTCCATTCCATTCCATTGCATTCCATTCCATTCCAATCCATTCCATTCTACTCGGGTTGATTCCATTCCATTCCATTCCATTCCATTACATTCCATTCCATTCCATTCCAATCCATTCCATTCTACTCGGGTTGATTCCATTCCATTCCATTCCATTCCATTCCATTCCCTTCCTTTCCATTCCATTCCATTCCATTCCATTCCATTCCATTCCATTAAATTCCATTCCATTCCCTTCCATTCCATTCCATTCCATTCCATTCCATTAAGTTCTACTCGGGTTGATTCCATTCCATTCCATTCCATTCCATTCCATTCCATTCCATTCCATTCCATTCCATTCTATTGTATTGAATTCCATTCCATTCCATTCCATTAAATTCCTATCCATTCCATTCTACTCGGGTTGATTCCAATCCATTCCATTCCATTCCATTCCATTCCATTCCATTCCATTCCATTCCATTCCATTCTATTGTATTGAATTCCATTCCATTCCATTCCATTAAATTCCTAACCATTCCGTTCTACTCGGGTTGATTCCAATCCATTCCATTCCATTCCATTCAATTCCATTCCATTCCATTCCATTCCATTCCATTCCATTCCATTCCGTTCTACTCGGGTTCATTCCATTCCATTCCATTCCATTCCATTCCATTCCATTCCATTCCATTCCATTCCATTCCATTCCATTGAATTCCATTCCATTGAATTCCATTCCATTCCATTCCATTCCATTCCATTCCATTCCATTCCATTCCATTCCGTTTTACTCGGGTTGATTCCATTCCATTCCATTCCATCCCATTCCATTCGATTCCATTCGATTCCATTCGATTCCATTCCATTCAATTCCATTCCATTCCATTCCATTCCATTCTATTCTATTGAATTCCATTCCATTCCATTCCATTCCATTCCTATCCATTCCATTCTACTCGGGTTGATTCCATTCCATTCCATTCCATTCCATTCCATTGCGCTCTACTCGGGATCATTCCATTCGATTCCATTCCATTCGATTCCATTCGATTCCATTCCATTCCATTCCATTCCATTCCATTCCAATCCATTCCATTCTACTCGGGTTGATTCCATTCCATTCCATTCCATTCCATTCCATTCCATTCCATTCCATTCCATTCCATTCCATTCCATTCCGTTCAACTCGGGTTGATTCCATTCCATTCCATTCCATTCCATTCGATTCCATTCAATTCCATTCGATTCCATTCCATTCCATTCCATTGCATTCCATTCCATTCCATTCCAACCCATTCCTTTCTACTCGGGTTACTTCCATTCCATTCCATTCCATTCCATTCCATTCCATTCCATTCCATTCCATTCCATTCCATTCCCTTCCCTTCCATTCCATTCCTTTCGGTACCATTCGATTCCATTCGATGCCATTCCATTTCAATCCATTACATTCCGTTCCGTTCCGTTCCGTTCCTTTCCGTTGCGTTCTATTCGGGTTGATTCCATTCTATTCCACTCCATTCCATTCGATTCCATTCGATTCCATTCCATTCCATTCCATTCCATTCCATTCCATTCCATTCTATTGTATTGAATTCCATTCCATTCCATTCCATTAAATTCCTATCCATTCCGTTCTTCTCGGGTTCATTCCATTCCATTCCATTCTATTTTATTGAATTCCATTCCATTCCATTCCATTAAATTCCTATCCATTCCGTTCTACTCGGGTTCATTCCATTCCATTCCATTCAATTCCATTCCATTCCATTCCATTCCAATCCATTCCATTCTACTCGGGTAGATTCCATTCCATTCCATTCCATTCCATGCCATTCCATTCCATTCCATTCCATTCCATTCCATTCCATTCCGTTCCATTCCATTCCATTCCATTCCATTAAGTTCTACTCGGGTTGATTCCATTCCATTCCATTCCATTCCATTACGTTACATTCCAATCCATTCCATTCTACTCGGGTTGATTCCATTCCATTCCATTCCATTCCATTACGTTCCATTCCATTCCATTCCATTCGGTTCCATTCGATTCCATTCGATTACATTCCATTTCAATCCATTCGATTCCATTCCGTTCCGTTTCGTTCCGCTCTGATCGTTCCGTTCTATTCGGGTTGATTCCATTCTATTCCACTCCATTCCATTCGATTCCATTCCATTCCATTCGATTCCATTCCATTCCATTCCATTCCATTCCATTCCATTCTATTCTATTGAATTCCATTCCATTCCATTCCATTCCATTCCATTCCAATCCATTCCATTCTTCTCGGGTTGATTCCATTCCATTCCATTCCATTCCATTCCATTCCATTCCATTCCAATTCATTCCATTCTACTTGGGTTGATTCCATTCCATTCCATTCCATTCCATTCCATTCCATTCCCTTCCTTTCCATTCCATTCGGTTCCATTCGATTCTTTCGATTCCATTCTATTTCACTCCATTGCATTCGATTCCATTCGATTCCATTCGATTCCATTCCATTCCATTCCATTCCATTCCATTCCATTCCATTCCATTCCATTCCATTCCATTCCATTCCATTCCATTAAATTCCATTCCATTCCATTCCATTCCATTCCATTCCATTCCATTCCATTCCATTCCATTCCATTCCATTCCATTCCATTCCATTCCATTGCATTCGATTCCATTCCATTCCATTCCATTCCATTCCATTCCATTCCATTCGATTCCATTCGATTCCATTCCATTCCCTTCTATTCTATTCCATTCGATTCCATTCCATTCCATTCCATTCCGTTCTACTCGGGTTGATTCCATTCTATTCCATTCCATTCCATTCCATTCCATTCAATTCCATTCCATTCGATTCCATTCCATTCCATTCCATTCCATTCCATTCCATTCCAATCCATTCCATTCTACTCGGGTTGATTCCATTCCATTCCATTCCATTCCATTCCATTGCATTCCATTCCATTCCATTCCATTCCATTCCATTCGGTACCATTCGATTCCATTCGATTCCATTCCATTTCAATCCATTCCATTCCGTTCCGTTCCGTTCCGTTCCTTTCCGTACCGTTCTATTCGGGTTGATTCCATTCTATTCCACTCCATTCCATTCGATTCCATTCGATTCCATTCGATTCCATTCCATTCCATTCCATTCCATTCTATTGTATTGAATTCCATTCCATTCCATTCCATTAAATTCCTATCCATTCCATTCTACTCGGGTTGATTCCAATCCATTCCATTCCATTCCATGCCATTCCATTCCATTCCACTCCATTCCATTCCATTCCATTCCATTCCGTTCTACTCGGGTTCATTCCATTCCATTCCATTCCATTCCATTCAATTCCATTCCATTCCATTCGATTCCATTCGATTCCATTTGATTCCATTCCATTCCATTCAATTCCATTCCATTCCATTCCATTCCAATCCATTCCATTCTACTCGGGTAGATTCCATTCCATTCCATTCCATTCCATGCCATTCCATTCCATTCCATTCCATTCCATTCCGTTCCATTCCATTCCATTCCATTCCATTAAGTTCTACTCGGGTTGATTCCATTCCATTCCATTCCATTCCATTCCATTCCATTCGTTTCCATTCCATTCCATTCCATTCCATTCCATTCCATTCCAATCCATTCCATTCTACTCGGGTTGATTCCATTCCATTCCATTCCATTCCATTCCATTCCATTCCATTCCAATCCATTCCATTCTACGTGGGTTGATTCCATTCCATTCCATTCCATTCCATTCCATTCCCTTCCTTTCCATTCCATTCCATTCCATTTCATTCCATTCCATTCCATTAAATTCCATTCCATTCCATTCCATTCCATTCCGTTCCATTCCATTCCATTAAGTTCTACTCGGGTTGATTCCATTCCATTCCATTCCATTCCATTCCATTCCATTCCATTCCATTCCATTCCATCCTATTCTATTGAATTCCTTTCCATTCCATTCCATTCCATTCCATTCCAATCCATTCCGTTCTTCTCGGGTTGATTCCATTCCATTCCATTCCATTCCATTCCATTCCATACCATTCCATTCCATTCCAATCCATTCCATTCTACTCGGGTTGATTCCATTCCATTCCATTCCATTCCATTCCATTCCCTACCTTTCCATTCCATTCGGTTCCATTCGATTCTTTCGATTCCATTCTATTTCAGTCCATTCCATTCGATTCCTTTCAATTCCATTCGATTCCATTCCATTCCATTCCATTCCATTCCATTCCATTCCATTTCATTCTATTCCATTAAATTCCATTCCATTCCATTGCATTCCATTCGATTCCATTCCATTCCATTCCATTCCATTCGATTCCATTCGATTCCATTCCATTCCATTGCATTCCATTCCATTCAATTCCATTCCATTCCATACCGTTCTACTCGTGTTCATTCCATTCCATTCCATTCCATGCCATTCTATTCCATTGAATTTCATTCCATTCCATTCCATTCTGTTCTACTCGGGTTCATTCCATTCCATTCCATTCCATTCCATTCCATTCCATTCTATTCCATTGAATTCCATTCCATTCCGTTCCATTCCGTTCCATTCCATTCCATTCCATTCCATTAAGTTCTACTCGGGTTGATTCCATTCCATTCCATTCCATTAAGTTCTACTCGGGTTGATTCCATTCTATTCCACTCCATTCCATTCGATTCCATTCGATTCCATTCCATTCCATTCCGTTCCATTCCATTCCATTCCATTCCATTTCATTCCAGTCCATTCCATTCGATTCCATTCCCTTCCGTTCTATTCTATTGAATTCCATTGCATTCCATTCCATTCCATTCCTATCCATTCCATTCTACTCGGGTTGATTCCATTCCATTCCATTCCATTCCATTCCATTCCATTCCATTCCATTCCATTCCATTCCATTCCGTTCAACTCGGGTTGATTCCATTCCATTCCATTCCATTCCATTTGATTCCATTCAATTACATTCGATTCCATTCCATTCCATTCCATTCCATTCCATTCCATTCCATTCCAACCCATTCCATTCTACTCGGGTTGATTCCATTCCATTCCATTCCATTCCATTCCATTCCATTCCATTCCATTCCATTCCATTCCATTCCATTCCATTCGGTACCATTCGATTCCATTCGATTCCATTCCATTTCAATCCATTACATTCCGTTCCGTTCCGTTCCTTTCCGTTCCGTTCTATTCGGGTTGATTCCATTCTATTCCACTCCATTCCATTCGATTCCATTCGATTCCATTCGATTCCATTCGATTCCATTCCATTCCATTCCATTCTATTGTATTGAATTCCATTCCATTCCATTCCATTAAATTCCTATCCATTCCATTCTACTCGGGTTGATTCCAATCCATTCCATTCCATTCCATTCCATTCCATTCCATTCCATTCCATTCCATTCCATTCCGTTCTACTCGGGTTCATTCCATTCCATTCCATTCCATTCCATTCCATTCCATTCCATTCCATTCCATTCCATTCCATTCCATTCGATTCCATTCGATTCCATTCCATTCCATTCAATTCCATTCCATTCCATTCCATTCCAATCCATTCCATTCTACTCGGGTAGATTCCATTCCATTCCATTCCATTCCATTCCATGCCATTCCATTCCATTCCATTCCATTCCATTCCGTTCCATTCCATTCCATTCCATTCCATTAAGTTCTACTCGGGTTGATTCCATTCCATTCCATTCCATTCCATTCCATTCCGTTCCATTCGATTCCATTCCATTCCATTCCATTCCATTCCTTTCCATTCCAATCCATTCCATTCTACTCGGGTTGATTCCATTCCATTCCCTTCCATTCCATTACGTTCCATTCCTTTCCATTCCATTCGGTTCCATTCGATTCCATTCGGTTACATTCCATTCCATTCCATTCGATTCCATTCGATTCCATTCGATTCCATTCCATTCCATTCCATTCCATTCCATTCCATTCTATTCTATTGAATTCCATTCCATTCCATTCCATTCCATTCCATTCCATTCCATTCCATTCCAATCAATTCCATTCTTCTCGGGTTGATTCCATTCCATTCCATTCCATTCCATTCCATTCCATTCCATTCCATTCCATTCCAATCCATTCCATTCTACTCGGGTTGATTCCATTCCATTCCATTCCATTCCATTCCATTCCCTTCCTTTCCATTCCATTCGGTTCCATTCGATTCTTTCGATTCCATTCTATTTCACTCCATTGCATTCGATTCCTTTCGATTCCATTCGATTCCATTCCATTCCATTCCATTCCATTCCATTCCATTCTATTCCATTAAATTCCATTCCATTCCATTCCATTCCATTCCATTCCATTCCATTCCATTCCATTCCATTGCATTCGATTCCATTCCATTCCATTCCATTCCATTCCATTCCATTCGATTCCATTCGATTCCATTCCATTCCCTTCCATTCCATTCCATTCCATTCGATTCCATTCCATTCCATTCCATTCGATTCCATTCGATTCCATTCCATTCCATTCCATTCCATTCCATTCAATTCCATTCCATTCCATGCCGTTCCACTCGTGTTCATTCCATTCCATTCCATTCCATTCCATTCTATTCCATGGAATTCCATTCCATTCCATTCCATTCCGTTCCATTCCATTCCATTCCATTCCATTCCATTCCATTCCATTCCATTCCATTCCGTTCTACTCGGGTTGATTCCATTCCATTCCATTCCATTCCATTCCATTCCATTCCATTGAATTCCATTCCATTCCATTCCATTCCATTCCATTCCGTTTTACTCGGGTTGATTCCATTCCATTCCATTCCATCCCATTCCATTCGATTCCATTCGATTCCATTCGATTCCATTCCATTCAATTCCATTCCATTCCATTCCATTCCATTCTATTCTATTGAATTCCATTCCATTCCATTCCATTCCATTCCTATCCATTCCATTCTACTCGGGTTGATTCCATTCCATTCCATTCCATTCCATTCCATTGCGCTCTACTCGGGATCATTCCATTCGATTCCATTCCATTCCATTCCATTCCATTCCATTCCATTCCATTCCATTCCATTCCATTCCATTCCATTCCATTCCGTTCTACTCGGGTCCATTCCATTCCATTCTATTCCACTCGATTCCATTCCATTCCATTCGATTCCATTCCATTCCATTCCATTCCAATCCATTCCTTTCTACTCGGGTTGATTCCATTCGATTCCATTCGATTCCATTCCATTCAATTCCATTCCATTCCATTCCATTCCATTCTATTCTATTGAATTCCATTCCATTCCATTCCATTCCATTCCTATCCATTCCATTCTACTCGGGTTGATTCCATTCCATTCCATTCCATTCCATTCCATTCCATTCCATTCCATTGCGCTCTACTCGGGATCATTCCATTCGATTCCATTCCATTCCATTCCATTTCACTCCATTCCATTCCATTCTGTTCCGTTCCGTTCCATTCCGTTCCGTTCTATTCGGGTTGATTCCATTCTATTCCACTCCATTCCATTCGATTCCATTCGATTCGATTCCATTCCATTCCATTCCATTCCATTCCATTCCATTCCATTCCATTCCATTACGTTCGATTCCATTCGTTTCCATTCCATTCCATTCCATTCCATTCCATTTCAATCCATTCCATTCTACTCGGGTTGATTCCTTTCCATTCCATTCCATTCCATTCCATGCCATTCCATTCCATGCCATTCCATTCCATTCGGTTCCATTCGATTCCATTCGATTCCATTCCATTTCACTCCATTCCATTCCATTCTGTTCCGTTCCGTTCCATTCCGTTACGTTCTATTCGGGTTGATTCCATTCTATTCCACTCCATTCCATTCGATTCCATTCGGTTCCATTCCATTCCATTCCATTCCATTCCATTCAATTCCATTCCATTCCATTCCGTTCAACTCGGGTTGATTCCATTCCATTCCATTCCATTCCATTCCATTCCATTCAATTCCATTCGATTCCATTCCATTCCATTCCATTCCATTGCATTCCATTCCATTCCATTCCAACCCATTCCATTCTACTCGGGTTGATTCCATTCCATTCCATTCCATTCCATTCCATTCGATTCCATTCCATTCCATTCCATTCCAATCCATTCCATTCTACTTGGGTTGATTCCATTCGATTCCATTCCATTCCATTCCATTCCATTCCCTTCCATTCCATTCCATTCGGTTCCATTCGATTCCATTCGATTCCATTCCATTTCACTCCATTCCATTCCATTCTGTTCCGTTCCGTTCCATTCCGTTCCGTTCTATTCGGGTTGATTCCATTCTATTCCACTCCATTCCATTCGATTCCATTCGATTCGATTCCATTCCATTCCATTCCATTCCATTCCATTCCATTCCATTACATTACGTTCGATTCCATTCGATTCCATTCCATTCCATTCCATTCCATTCCATTCCATTCCATTACATTCGATTCCATTCGATTCCATTCCATTCCATTCCATTCCATTCCATTCCATTCCATTCCATTCCATTCCATTCCGTTCTACTCGGGTTCATTCCATTCCATTCCATTCCATTCCATTCTATTCCATTGAATTCCATTCCATTGAATTCCATTCCATTCCATTCCATTCCATTCCATTCCATTCCGTTCTACTCGTGTTGATCCAATTCCATTCCTTTCCATTCCATTCCATTCCATTCCATTGAATTCCGTTCCATTCCATTCCATTCCATTCCATTCCATTCCATTCCATTCCATTCCATTCCATTCCATTCCATTCCGTTCTACTCGGGTTGATTTCATTCCATTCCATTCCATTCTATTCCATTCCATTCCATTCTATTCGATTCCATTCGATTCCATTCGATTCCATTCGATTCCATTCCATTCCATTCCATTCCATTCCATTCCATTCCATTCCTTTCAATTCTATTCTATTGAATTCCATTCCATTCCATTCCATTCCATTCCAATCCATTCCATTCTACTCGGGTTCACTCCATTCCATTCCATTCCATTCCATTCCATTAAATTCCATTCCATTCCATTCCATTCCATTCCATTCCATTCCATTCCATTCCATTCCATTAAGTTCTACTCGGGTTGATTCCATTCCATTCCATTCCATTCCATTCCATTCCATTCCATTCCATTCCATTCGATTCCATTCCATTCCATTCCATTCCATTCCATTCCATTCCAATCCATTCCATTCTACTCGGGTTGATTCCATTCCATTCCACTCCATTCCATTACGTTCCATTCCATTCCATTCCATTCGGTTCCATTCGATTCCATTCGATTCCATTCCATTTCAATCCATTCGATTCCATTCCTTTCCGTTTCGTTCCGCTCCGATCGTTCCGTTCTATTCGGGTTGATTCCATTCTATTCCACTACATTCCATTCGATTCCATTCCATTCCATTCGATTCCATTCCATTCCATTCCATTCCATTCCATTCCATTCCATTCTATTCTATTGAATTCCATTCCATTCCATTGCATTCCATTCCATTCCAATCCATTCCATTCTACTCGGGTTGATTCCATTCCATTCCATTCCATTCCATTACATTCCATTCCATTCCATTCCAATCCATTCCATTCTACTCGGGTTGATTCCATTCCATTCCATTCCATTCCATTCCATTCCCTTCCTTTCCATTCCATTCCATTCCATTCCATTCCATTCCATTCCATTCCATTAAATTCCATTCCATTCCCTTCCATTCCATTCCATTCCATTCCATTCCATTAAGTTCTACTCGGGTTGATTCCATTCCATTCCATTCCATTCCATTCCATTCCATTCCATTCCATTCCATTCCATTCTATTGTATTGAATTCCATTCCATTCCATTCCATTAAATTCCTATCCATTCCATTCTACTCGGGTTGATTCCAATCCATTCCATTCCATTCCATTCCATTCCATTCCATTCCATTCCATTCCATTCCATTCCATTCCATTCCATTCCATTCCATTCCATTCCATTCCATTCTATTGTATTGAATTCCATTCCATTCCATTCCATTAAATTCCTATCCATTCCGTTCTACTCGGGTTGATTCCAATCCATTCCATTCCATTCCATTCAATTCCATTCCATTCCATTCCATTCCATTCCATTCCATTCCATTCCGTTCTACTCGGGTTCATTCCATTCCATTCCATTCCATTCCATTCCATTCCATTCCATTCCATTCCATTCCATTCCATTCCATTGAATTCCATTCCATTGAATTCCATTCCATTCCATTCCATTCCATTCCATTCCATTCCATTCCATTCCATTCCGTTTTACTCGGGTTGATTCCATTCCATTCCATTCCATCCCATTCCATTCGATTCCATTCGATTCCATTCGATTCCATTCCATTCAATTCCATTCCATTCCATTCCATTCCATTCTATTCTATTGAATTCCATTCCATTCCATTCCATTCCATTCCTATCCATTCCATTCTACTCGGGTTGATTCCATTCCATTCCATTCCATTCCATTCCATTGCGCTCTACTCGGGATCATTCCATTCGATTCCATTCCATTCGATTCCATTCGATTCCATTCCATTCCATTCCATTCCATTCCATTCCAATCCATTCCATTCTACTCGGGTTGATTCCATTCCATTCCATTCCATTCCATTCCATTCCATTCCATTCCATTCCATTCCATTCCATTCCATTCCGTTCAACTCGGGTTGATTCCATTCCATTCCATTCCATTCCATTCGATTCCATTCAATTCCATTCGATTCCATTCCATTCCATTCCATTGCATTCCATTCCATTCCATTCCAACCCATTCCTTTCTACTCGGGTTACTTCCATTCCATTCCATTCCATTCCATTCCATTCCATTCCATTCCATTCCCTTCCCTTCCATTCCATTCCATTCGGTACCATTCGATTCCATTCGATTCCATTCCATTTCAATCCATTACATTCCGTTCCGTTCCGTTCCGTTCCTTTCCGTTCCGTTCTATTCGGGTTGATTCCATTCTATTCCACTCCATTCCATTCGATTCCATTCGATTCCATTCCATTCCATTCCATTCCATTCCATTCCATTCCATTCTATTGTATTGAATTCCATTCCATTCCATTCCATTAAATTCCTATCCATTCCGTTCTACTCGGGTTCATTCCATTCCATTCCATTCTATTTTATTGAATTCCATTCCATTCCATTCCATTAAATTCCTATCCATTCCGTTCTACTCGGGTTCATTCCATTCCATTCCATTCAATTCCATTCCATTCCATTCCATTCCAATCCATTCCATTCTACTCGGGTAGATTCCATTCCATTCCATTCCATTCCATGCCATTCCATTCCATTCCATTCCATTCCATTCCATTCCGTTCCATTCCATTCCATTCCATTCCATTAAGTTCTACTCGGGTTGATTCCATTCCATTCCATTCCATTCCATTACGTTACATTCCAATCCATTCCATTCTACTCGGGTTGATTCCATTCCATTCCATTCCATTCCATTACGTTCCATTCCATTCCATTCCATTCGGTTCCATTCGATTCCATTCGATTACATTCCATTTCAATCCATTCGATTCCATTCCGTTCCGTTTCGTTCCGCTCTGATCGTTCCGTTCTATTCGGGTTGATTCCATTCTATTCCACTCCATTCCATTCGATTCCATTCCATTCCATTCGATTCCATTCCATTCCATTCCATTCCATTCCATTCCATTCTATTCTATTGAATTCCATTCCATTCCATTCCATTCCATTCCATTCCAATCCATTCCATTCTTCTCGGGTTGATTCCATTCCATTCCATTCCATTCCATTCCATTCCATTCCATTCCAATTCATTCCATTCTACTTGGGTTGATTCCATTCCATTCCATTCCATTCCATTCCATTCCATTCCCTTCCTTTCCATTCCATTCGGTTCCATTCGATTCTTTCGATTCCATTCTATTTCACTCCATTGCATTCGATTCCATTCGATTCCATTCGATTCCATTCCATTCCATTCCATTCCATTCCATTCCATTCCATTCCATTCCATTCCATTAAATTCCATTCCATTCCATTCCATTCCATTCCATTCCATTCCATTCCATTCCATTCCATTCCATTCCATTCCATTGCATTCGATTCCATTCCATTCCATTCCATTCCATTCCATTCCATTCCATTCGATTCCATTCGATTCCATTCCATTCCCTTCCATTCTATTCCATTCGATTCCATTCCATTCCATTCCATTCCGTTCTACTCGGGTTGATTCCATTCTATTCCATTCCATTCCATTCCATTCCATTCAATTCCATTCCATTCGATTCCATTCCATTCCATTCCATTCCATTCCATTCCATTCCAATCCATTCCATTCTACTCGGGTTGATTCCATTCCATTCCATTCCATTCCATTCCATTGCATTCCATTCCATTCCATTCCATTCCATTCCATTCGGTACCATTCGATTCCATTCGATTCCATTCCATTTCAATCCATTCCATTCCGTTCCGTTCCGTTCCGTTCCTTTCCGTACCGTTCTATTCGGGTTGATTCCATTCTATTCCACTCCATTCCATTCGATTCCATTCGATTCCATTCGATTCCATTCCATTCCATTCCATTCCATTCTATTGTATTGAATTCCATTCCATTCCATTCCATTAAATTCCTATCCATTCCATTCTACTCGGGTTGATTCCAATCCATTCCATTCCATTCCATGCCATTCCATTCCATTCCACTCCATTCCATTCCATTCCATTCCATTCCGTTCTACTCGGGTTCATTCCATTCCATTCCATTCCATTCCATTCAATTCCATTCCATTCCATTCGATTCCATTCGATTCCATTTGATTCCATTCCATTCCATTCAATTCCATTCCATTCCATTCCATTCCAATCCATTCCATTCTACTCGGGTAGATTCCATTCCATTCCATTCCATTCCATGCCATTCCATTCCATTCCATTCCATTCCATTCCGTTCCATTCCATTCCATTCCATTCCATTAAGTTCTACTCGGGTTGATTCCATTCCATTCCATTCCATTCCAGTCCATTCCATTCGTTTCCATTCCATTCCATTCCATTCCATTCCATTCCATTCCAATCCATTCCATTCTACTCGGGTTGATTCCATTCCATTCCATTCCATTCCATTCCATTCCATTCCATTCCAATCCATTCCATTCTACGTGGGTTGATTCCATTCCATTCCATTCCATTCCATTCCATTCCCTTCCTTTCCATTCCATTCCATTCCATTTCATTCCATTCCATTCCATTAAATTCCATTCCATTCCATTCCATTCCATTCCGTTCCATTCCATTCCATTATGTTCTACTCGGGTTGATTCCATTCCATTCCATTCCATTCCATTCCATTCCATTCCATTCCATTCCATTCCATCCTATTCTATTGAATTCCTTTCCATTCCATTCCATTCCATTCCATTCCAATCCATTCCGTTCTTCTCGGGTTGATTCCATTCCATTCCATTCCATTCCATTCCATTCCATACCATTCCATTCCATTCCAATCCATTCCATTCTACTCGGGTTGATTCCATTCCATTCCATTCCATTCCATTCCATTCCCTACCTTTCCATTCCATTCGGTTCCATTCGATTCTTTCGATTCCATTCTATTTCAGTCCATTCCATTCGATTCCTTTCAATTCCATTCGATTCCATTCCATTCCATTCCATTCCATTCCATTCCATTCCATTTCATTCTATTCCATTAAATTCCATTCCATTCCATTGCATTCCATTCGATTCCATTCCATTCCATTCCATTCCATTCGATTCCATTCGATTCCATTCCATTCCATTCCATTCCATTCCATTCAATTCCATTCCATTCCATACCGTTCTACTCGTGTTCATTCCATTCCATTCCATTCCATGCCATTCTATTCCATTGAATTTCATTCCATTCCATTCCATTCTGTTCTACTCGGGTTCATTCCATTCCATTCCATTCCATTCCATTCCATTCCATTCTATTCCATTGAATTCCATTCCATTCCGTTCCATTCCGTTCCATTCCATTCCATTCCATTCCATTAAGTTCTACTCGGGTTGATTCCATTCCATTCCATTCCATTAAGTTCTACTCGGGTTGATTCCATTCTATTCCACTCCATTCCATTCGATTCCATTCGATTCCATTCCATTCCATTCCGTTCCATTCCATTCCATTCCATTCCATTTCATTCCAGTCCATTCCATTCGATTCCATTCCCTTCCGTTCTATTCTATTGAATTCCATTGCATTCCATTCCATTCCATTCCTATCCATTCCATTCTACTCGGGTTGATTCCATTCCTTTCCATTCAATTTCATTCCATTCCTTTCCATTCCGCTCCACTCGGGTTCATTCCATTCCATTCCATTCCATTTGATTCCATTCGATTCCATTCCATTCCTTTCCGTTCTACTCGGGTCCATTCCATTCCATTCCATTCCATTCCATTCCGTTCTGTTCCATTCGATTCCATTCCATTCCATTCCAATCCATTCCATTCTACTCGGGTTGATTCCATTCCATTCCATTCCATTCCATTCCATTCCATTTCATTCCAGTCCATTCCATTCGATTCTATTCCATTCCATTCCATTGCATTGCATTCCATTCCATTCCATTCCATTCCATTCCATTCCATTCCATTCCATTCCATTCCATTCCATTCCATTCCTTTCTACTCGGGTTGATTCCATTCTATTCCATTCCATTCCATTCTATTCCATTCGATTCCATTCGATTCCATTCCATTCCATTCCATTCCATTCCATTCTACTCGGGTTCATTCCATTCCATTGCATTCCATTCTATTGTATTCCATTGAATTCCATTCCATTCCATTCCATTCCATTCCTTTCCATTCCATTCCATTCCATTCCATTCCATTCCATTCCACTCCATTCCGTTCTACTCGGGTTGATTCCATTCCATTCCATTCCATTCCATTGAATTCCAATCCATTCCATTCCATTCCAATCCATTCCATTCCATTCCATTCCATTCCACTCCGTTCAACTCGGGTTGATTCCATTCCATTCCATTCCATTCCATTCCATTCGATTCCATTCGATTGCATTCGATTCCATTCCATTCCATTCCATTCCATTCCATTCCATTCCATTCCATTCCATTCCATTCCATTCTATTCCATTCGATTCCATTCCATTCGATTCCATTCGATTCCATTCGATTCCATTCCATTCCATTCCATTCCATTCCATTCCATTCCATTCCATTCTACTGGGGTTGATTCCACTCCATTCCATTCCATTCCATTCCATTCGATTCCATTCGATTCCATTCGATTCCATTCCATTCCATTCCATTCCATTCCATTCCAATCCATTCCATTCTACTCGGGTTGATTCCATTCCATTCCATTCCATTCCATTCCATTCCATTCCATTCCATTCCATTCCATTCCATTCCATTCCATTCCATTCCATTCGGTTCCATTCGATTCCATTCGATTCCATTCCATTTCACTCCGTTCCATTCCATTCCGTTAAGTTCCGTTCTGTTCCGTTCCGTTCCGTTCTATTCGGGTTGATACCATTCTATTCCACTCCATTCCATTCGATTCCATTCGATTCCATTCCATTCCATTCCGTTCCATTCCATTCCATTCCATTCCATTCCATTCCATTCCATTCCATTCTATTCTATTGAATTCCATTGCATTCCATTCCATTCCATTCCTATCCATTCCATTCTACTCGGGTTGATTCCATTCCTTTCCATTCCATTCCATTCCATTCCATTCCATTCCATTCCATTCCATTCCATTCCATTCCATTCCATTCCGTTCAACTTGGGTTGATTCCATTCCATTCCATTCCATTCCATTCGATTCCATTCAATTCCATTCGATTCCATTTCATTCCATTCCATTGCATTCCATTCCATTACATTCCAACCCATTCCATTCCATTCCATTCCATTCCAACCCATTCCATTCTACTCGGGTTGATTCCATTCCATTCCATTCCATTCCATTCCATTCCATTCCCTTCCATTCCATTCCATTCGGTACCATTCGATTCCATTCAATTCCATTCCATTTCAATCCATTCCATTCCGTTCCGTTCCGTTCCGCTCATTTCCGTTCCGTTCTATTCGGGTTGATTCCATTCTATTCCACTCCATTCCATTCGATTCCATTCGATTCCATTCGATTCCATTCCATTCTATTCCATTCCATTCAATTCCATTCCATTCTATTGTATTGAATTCCATTCCATTCCATTCCATTAAATTCCTTTCCATTCCATTCTACTCGGGTTGATTCCAATCCATTCCATTCCATTCCATTCCATTCCATTCCATTCCATTCCATTCCATTCCATTCCATTCCATTCCATTCCATTCCGTTCTACTCGGGTTCATTCCATTCCATTCCATTCCATTCCATTCAATTCCATTCCATTCCATTCCATTCCATTCCATTCCATTCCATTCCATTCCATTCAATTCCATTCCATTCCATTCGATTCCATTCCATTCCATTCCATTCCATTCCATTCCATTCCTTTCAATTCTATTCTATTGAATTCCTTTCCATTCCATTCCATTCCATTCCAATCCATTCCATTCTACTCGGGTTCACTCCATTCCATTCCATTCCATTGTATTCCATTGAATTCCATTCCATTCCATTCCATTCCATTCCATTCCATTCCATTCCATTCCATTCCATTCCGTTCTACTCGGGTTCATTCCATTCCATTCCATTCCATTCCATACTATTCCATTGAATTCCATTCCATTCCGTTCCATTCCGTTCCATTCCATTCCATTCCATTCCATTAAGTTCTACTCGGGTTGATTCCATTCCATTCCATTCCATTCCATTCCATTCGATTACATTCGATTCCATTCCATTCCATTCCATTCCATTCCATTCCAATCCATTCCATTCTACTCGGGTTGATTCCATTCCATTCCATTCCATTCCATTCCATTCCATTCCATTAAATTCCATTCCATTCCATTCCGTTCAACTCGGGTTGATTCCATTCCATTCCATTCCATTCCATTCGATTCCATTCAATTCCATTCGATTCCATTCCATTCCATTCCATTCCATTCCATTCCTTTCCATTCCATTCCAACCCATTCCATTCTACTCGGGTTGATTCCATTCCATTCCATTCCATTCCATTCCATTCCATTCCATTCCATTCCATTCCATTCCATTCCCTTCCATTCCATTCCATTCGGTACCATTCGATTCCATTCGATTCCATTCCATTTCAATCCATTACATTCCGTTCCGTTCCGTTCCTTTCCGTTCCGTTCTATTCGGGTTGATTCCATTCTATTCCACTCCATTCCATTCGATTCCATTCGATTCCATTCGATTCCTTTCCATTCCATTCCATTCCATTCCATTCTATTGTATTGAATTCCATTCCATTCCATTCCATTAAATTCCTATCCATTCCATTCTACTCGGGTTGATTCCAATCCATTCCTTTCCATTCCATTCCATTCCATTCCATTCCATTCCATTCCATTCCATTCCATTCCATTCCGTTCTACTCGGGTTCATTCCATTCCATTCCATTCCATTCCATTCCATTCCATTCCATTCCATTCCATTCCATTCCATTCGATTCCATTCGATTCCATTCCATTCCATTCAATTCCATTCCATTCCATTCCATTCCAATCCATTCCATTCTACTCGGGTAGATTCCATTCCATTCCATTCCATTCCATGCCATTCCATTCCATTCCATTCCATTCCATTCCGTTCCATTCCATTCCATTCCATTCCATTAAGTTCTACTCGGGTTGATTCCATTCCATTCCATTCCATTCCATTCCATTCCATTCGATTCCATTCCATTCCATTCCATTCCATTCCAATCCATTCCATTCTACTCGGGTTGATTCCATTCCATTCCATTCCATTCCATTACGTTCCATTCCTTTCCATTCCATTCGGTTCCATTCGATTCCATTCGATTACATTCCATTTCAATCCATTCGATTCCATTCCGTTCCGTTTCGTTCCGCTCCGATCGTTCCATTCAATTCGGGTTGATTCCATTCTATTCCACTAAATTCCATTCGATTCCATTCCATTCCATTCGATTCCATTCCATTCCATTCCATTCCATTCCATTCCATTCCATTCCATTCCATTCCATTCTATTCCATTGAATTCCATTCCATTCAATTCCATTCCATTCCATTCCAATCCATTCCATTCTTCTCGGGTTGATTCCATTCCATTCCATTCCATTCCATTCCATTCCATTCCATTCCATTCCATTCCATTCCATTCCAATCCATTCCTTTCTACTTGGGTTGATTCCATTCCATTCCATTCCATTCAATTCCATTCCATTCCCTTCCTTTCCATTCCATTCGTTTCCATTCGATTCTTTCGATTCCATTCTATTTCACTCCATTGCATTCGATTCCATTCGATTCCATTCGATTCCATTCCATTCCATTCCATTCCATTCCATTCCATTCCATTCCATTCCATTGCATTCGATTCCATTCCATTCCATTCCATTCCATTCCATTCCATTAGATTCCATTCGATTCCATTCCATTCCCTTCCATTCCATTCCATTCCTTTCGATTCCATTCCATTCCATTCCATTCCATTCCATTCCATTCCATTCCATTCCATTCGATTCCATTCCATTCCATTCCATTCCATTCCATTCCATTCCAATCCATTCCATTCTACTCGGGTTGATTCCATTCCATTCCATTCCATTCCATTCCATTCCATTCCATTCCATTCCATTTCATTGCATTCCATTCCATTCCATTCCATTCCATTCCATTCCATTCCGTTCAACTCGGGTTGATTCCATTCCATTCCATTCCATTCCATTCCATTCCATTCAATTCCATTCGATTCCATTCCATTCCATTCCAATGCATTCCATTCCATTCCATTCCAACCCATTCCATTCTACTCGGGTTGATTCCATTCCATTCCATTCCATTCCATTCCATTCCATTCCATTCCGTTCCGTTCCGTTCCGTTCCTTTCCGTTCCGTTCTATTCGGGTTGATTCCATTCTATTCCACTCCATTCCATTCGATTCCATTCGATTCCATTCCATTCCATTCCATTCCATTCCATTCCATTCCATTCCATTCTATTGTATTGAATTCCATTCCATTAAATTCCTATCCATTCCATTCTACTCGGGTTGATTCCAATCCATTCCATTCCATTCCATTCCATTCCATTCCATTCCATTCCATTCCATTCCATTCCATTCCATTCCATTCCATTCCGTTCTACTCGGGTTCATTCCATTCCATTCCATTCCATTCCATTCAATTCCATTCCATTCCATTCGATTCCATTCGATTCCATTTGATTCCATTCCATTCCATTCAATTCCATTCCATTCCATTCCATTCCAATCCATTCCATTCTACTCGGGTAGATTCCATTCCATTCCATTCCATTCCATTCCATTCCGTTCCATTCCATTCCATTCCATTCCATTAAGTTCTACTCGGGTTGATTCCATTCCATTCCATTCCATTCCATTCCATTCCATTCCATTCCATTCGATTCCATTCCATTCCATTCCATTCCATTCCATTCCATTCCATTCCAATCCATTCCATTCTACTCGGGTTGATTCCATTCCATTCCATTCCATTCCATTCCATTCCATTCCATTCCATTCCATTCCAATCCATTCCATTCTACGCGGGTTGATTCCATTCCATTCCATTCCATTCCATTCCATTCCCTTCCTTTCCATTCCATTCCATTCCATTTCATTCCATTCCATTCCATTAAATTCCATTCCATTCCATTCCATTCCATTCCATTCCATTCCATTCCATTAAGTTCTACTCGGGTTGATTCCATTCCATTCCATTCCATTCCATTCCATTCCATTCCATTCCAATCCACTCCATTCTACTCGGGTTGATTCCATTCCATTCCATTCCATTCCATTACGTTCCATTCCATTCCATTCCATTCGGTTCCATTCGATTCCATTCGATTCCATTCCATTTCAATCCATTCGATTCCATTCCTTTCCGTTTCGTTCCGCTCCGATCGTTCCGTTCTATTCGGGTTGATTCCATTCTATTCCACTCCATTCCATTCGATTCCATTCCATTCCATTCGATTCCATTCCATTCCATTCCATTCCATTCCATTCCATTCCATTCCATCCTATTCTATTGAATTCCTTTCCATTCCATTCCATTCCATTCCATTCCAATCCATTCCATTCTTCTCGGGTTGATTCCATTCCAATCCATTCCATTCCATTCCATTCCATACCATTCCATTCCATTCCAATCCATTCAATTCTACTCGGGTTGATTCCATTCCATTCCATTCCATTCCATTCCATTCCCTACCTTTCCATTCCATTCGGTTCCATTCGATTCTTTCGATTCCATTCTATTTCAGTCCATTCCATTCGATTCCTTTCAATTCCATTCGATTCCATTCCATTCCATTCCATTCCATTCCATTCCATTCCATTCCATTTCATTCTATTCCATTCCATTCCATTCCATTCCATTCCATTCCATTCGATTCCATTCCATTCCATTCCATTCCATTCGATTCCATTCGATTCCTTTCCATTCCATTCCATTCAATTCCATTCCATTCCATAACGTTCTACTCGTGTTCATTCCATTCCATTCCATTCCATGCCATTCTATTCCATTGAATTTCATTCCATTCCATTCCATTCCGTTCTACTCAGGTTCATTCCATTCCATTCCATTCCATTCCATTCCATTCTATTCTATTGAATTCCATTCCATTCCATTCCATTCCATTCCATTCCTATCCATTCCATTCTACTCGGGTTGATTCCATTCCATTCCATTCCATTCCATTCCATTCCCTTCCTTTCAATTCCATTCGGTTCCATTCGATTCTTTCGATTCCATTCTATTTCACTCCATTCCATT